>NC_067475.1:153733111-153968111 GCF_947179515.1 Apodemus sylvaticus
CTCCGAAAACTGGGCACCTCACTTCCAGAAGATCCTGCTATACCACTCCTGGGCATATACCCAGAGGATTCCCCACCATGTAATAAGGATACATGCTCTACTATGTTCATAGCAGCCCTATTTATAATTGCCAGATGCTGGAAAGAACCCAGGTATCCCTCAACAGAAGAGTGGATGCAAAAAATGTGGTATATCTACACAATGGAGTACTATTCAGCCGTTAGGAACAATGAATTCATGAAATTCTTAGGCAAATGGATGGAGCTAGAGAACATCATACTAAGTGAGGTAACCCAGACTCAAAAGGTGAATCATGGTATGCACTCACTAATAAGTGGATATTAACCTAGAAAACTGGAATACCCAAAATATAATCCACACATCAAATGAGGTACAAGAAGAAAGGAGGAGTGGCCCCTGGTTCTGGAAAGACTCAGTGAAGCAGTATTCGACAAAACCAGAACGGGGAAGTGGGAAGGGGTGGGTGGGAGGACAGGGGAAGAGAAGGGGCTTACGGGACTTTCAGGGAGTGGGGGGCTAGAAAAGGGGAAATCATTTGAAATGTAAATAAATTATATCGAATAAAAAATTTAAAAAAAACAAATTGTAAAGGAAGAAATCAAACTATCACTATTTGCAGATGATATGATAGTATACTTAAGTGACACAAAAAAACTCCACCAGAGAACTCTTATAGTTGTTAAAGAACTTCATCATATTGGCTGGTTATAAAATCAACTTAAGCAAGTCAGTAGACTGCCTGTATTCAAAGGACAAGCAGGGTGAGAAAGAAATTAGGGAAATGACACCCTTCACAATAGCCAAAAACATTATAAAGTATCTTGGTGTGACTCTACCAAACAAAGGAAAGGTCTGTATGACAAGAACTTCATGTCTGTAAAGAAAGACATCGAAGAACACTTCAGAAAATGGAAAAATCTTCCATGCTCTTGGATTAACAGAATTAATATAGTAAAAATGGCCATCTTGCCAAAAGCAATGTACAGATTGAAAGCAATCCCTATCAAAATCCCAACTCAATTCTTCATAGAGTTAGAAAGAGCAACTCTCAAATTCATGGAATAACAAAATACCCATGATAGCTAAAACTATTCTCAAAAGTAAAAAACTCTTCTGTGAGCTATGAATACCCAAGGCACAAATAGCATGACAAATGACTCCCATGAAGAAGTATGGAGAGGGTCATGATCCAGGAAAGGATTGATCTAGTATTGGAGGGGAATATAAGGACAGAGAAAAAGGAGGGAGGTGATCAGAGAATGGACGGAGAGAAGAAGGTTTATGGGACATATGGGGAAGGGGGATCTGGGAAAGGGGAAATCATTTGGAATGTAAACAAAGAATATAGAAAATAAAAATATTAAAAAGAAAAAAAAAGAAGAAAATTTGCTTTTGTGTCCCTTGAGGATTTTTGGACTACCTAAAGCACAGTAAATATATTTAAACCAGTAGATTCTCTTCAGAAGACACATGGAAATTTGAAATGATTTCAGCCCCTTTTCATAGTAGACTACTGAGGAGAGATTAAGGAAAGCTGTAGCAATGGATGCTATAACAGCTTGGAAATTCAGGTACCAGAATGACTTATAACAACAGTAGCTATTTTGCTGGAGATATAGATACAGATTCTAGAGATTCTGAACCCACCCTTGCCTGCTAAAAGAAAGAATAGTGGCTACGGACAAAGTGATTAAGAAATTTCCAAATCCCAACATGTTTTTTTGTTGTTCCTCATATGAGTAATGCTGTGAACTTCCTTCCTCCATTTAGTTAGCTCTCTGTCTTTAGGGATACGTCATCTCCCTATGTAGACTGAGTTCACTGTAGGAAACTGGGTTGGGGGAGAAGCATTCTCCTGTCTCTTTGTGCATGCTGAAAAGAGACAGCAGGTGTAGGAGACATGGTGGTCTATACTGCTATCCATATCTGACAGTTTGCTTGCTTTGTATTAGTTCTCCCTCGCTTGATATCTCTTTCTGTCTCTGTCTCTGTCTCTTTGTCTCCCTGTCTGTCTCATATTAATTGACAGATGCTTGATTTCCCTTTCTCAAAGCACGAGAACCCAATTTAACTCTGGGTGGTGAGCAGAGGAGATCTGAGCCCTCCCTGTAAAACCTGTTCACTGTCTTGTTGCCTCTCAGTTCCTTGTCTGATTATTCTGTCCTCATGGAGACAGTTCAGGATCTCTCCCCTTCTTACATACTGCTCCCCTGGATTGACAGCCCTGGGTCTCTACAAGCCAGGAAAAAATGGTCTGAAAGGGCAGACAGAATGTGTGTATTCCCACCAAAAGGTGCATTCCAACTCCTCCTTACATACCACTCAACTCTACACCAGTTTGCTTTTCTCCCAGGGGCCATGCCTCAGGTGAAAATATCAGTGCGATTCCCAATTTTCTAGCACACTGCATCTGAAGGCTGGCTGATCCTTTTCAAGACCAAAGAGGGAAGAGCAGTTTTGCCCACTTTAAAACCCCAGGAGCTGCAACAGGTCTAAACACAGCTCTAAGAAGTGAAAATGGAGACAAAACTGAAATCTCAAACACAGATATGAGCCCTAATTGACAATACAGGAGAAGGGAATCTTGTTTTTATGCAATGGAGTCTGAACTGGGTATATAAACCAAATGGATGGCAAGCCTGGGGTATGTTTGCATGGGTAAGAAGGATATAGGCAGAGCCTTCAGATGGGAAACTTTGATCAGAATATAGTATAAAAGATACCATTTCTATTATTAGAAAAGAAAAGCCCTCCTCAAAAACAAAAAAAGCAAAATTTTTGTAAATATAAGGGTTCCTTCTCTGCCTATCAAACCATGCCCAACTAGCTAGATAGTGTGCCATTCTGCCCTAGTTGGACTATCAATGTTAAGAAAAGGGCAAACCACTTATATGGTATATGGTTATGTGCAGACATCACTATATTAGGTAAACTTTCATATATATATATATATATATATATATATATATATATATATATATATATATATATTCTCAGGGTGTCCTACATTCTACATTCAACCCTTTAAACATCAGGTAAATTCTATAGGTAAGCTTTACAAATTCAATGGTCCTACAGAGTGTGTGTGTATAGTTAATACCAAAGCTTTATTTGGTGACAAAAATAGTTTAAAACCTCAATAGACATTCCTAGATTTTTAAGATACTTAAATTTTTGTGCAAGCTTTATTTATCTAAACACTTAACATTAATTAAAAATACCAAATCTTGTAAATATTGTTCAGATTTGACCTTGAAGTTGCTGAGCTGGCAGGAGATTGGTTGAGAGTGACTAGAGTCCCCTTTCTGTTAGGGTATTTTATTAACTCCATACTATTTCCAAAGACCTAGGAATGATTGTATTATTTTGTTCAAGTAGATACTGCCAGGTAGGTCCATCCTGAATTGGAGCAATGTGGAGGGTATGTGTGTCACAATACGATGACCTCAAAGAACAGAGACTTTGAATACATTCACCCTGAAACCATGATTAATTTCATGCAGAAAACTTGCCACTGCAGAGACATGGCTCTGAAGTTAAAAGCACTGGCTGTTCTTCATGTCCCAAGACAACTGACAATCATCTCATAGTCTCTGCGGGCACCAGATATGCTCAAATAGTTGAGAGATATTTAGACATCCCCCTGAGACACAGGGAAATGGAGGTGGAGGTGGGAGTTGCATGGAAGTCCTGAGGGAGAATGTAGCTAGCTCAAACAAATAAATAACTGGAAACTTCAATCACTTACTTATTTTGTTGAGTGTACAGTGGAAGAGGTAAAATGGGTACAGTATTTAGGGTACAACCTGTGGGTCAACAAGAAGTCAGTCTTACTCTGCTGGGATGATATGTGCCTGGGAAGGATGGCAGTCAGTCGAGGTGGGCTGTTATGTTGTCCTGGTGCTTTATCAAAAAGACTTTGATCCCAGCTTCCATTCTGCTCCCCAGTGCAGTCTGGGAACCCTCGTGGATAGAAAGGGAAGCCATGTCAAGCAAATGAACAAGTAGAAATGTCCATTAATTTGGGCCCAACAAAGCAAGCTTACATTACACAAAAGCTAATAGCCTGAGACTCATTCCTGGCTAAAGGGAGAGAACAAAGTATAGCACACATTGACATTCAAGTAGGTCATCTCATAGTTCACACTCACCAGCCTTTGATGGTCACATCACTTAGCCACAACCTGTAGCATCTCCTTTTGTCCCAGATAATTAATCTAGTCATGGTGGCATAAGCCTTTATTACCATTATTTGGATCTCCAGGTTTGAGGTCATCATGTTCTATGGAGTGAAAAGAAATAGACCATTTTAGTCTAACATTCATTGATCTAATTGATTCTGTTATGAGGGAAAGGTTACACAACACCCTCACAGTTTAATCAGAAACAAAAGAAAATGAAAAATCAACCAACTGGTTGACTGTCCTGTCTGCTGTTCTACCTCATTTTATATTTGTCAATAAGTTATCATTAAATATTAAAAAAATCATCAAATGAGGCACAAGAAGAACAGCCTCTGGTTCTGGAAAGACTCAGTGTAGCAGTATAAGGCAAAACCAGAACAGGGAATTGGGAAGGGATGGGTGGGAGAACAGGGGGAGGGAAGGGGGCTTATGTGACTTTCGGGAATTGGGGGACCAGAAAAGGGGAAATCATTTGAAATGTAAATAAAAAATATATCGGGGGAAAAAATAAACATAACAGACATAAAAAAAATCAGTCCATCTTTACTATTTACTCTTTAACATCAATGCGTACTATCATGTCAAATGAATTTTGGTTTTAAAAAATGGACAACTGTTTGACCATGAATAAATATAGCAGGAAGTCCCAAATAATGCTAGTAATGGAAAGGAACATAGACAACAACCATGCAACTGGTCGATTTGTCTCTGAGAATAAGAAAAGGAAAGGAAAAGCTCCCAAATCGTTAACCTCATTTAAATAAAAATGCAAGCACCATTGCAGAGTACACTGGTTCTGCTCAGAGAGGGGTAAAAAACAGTGAAGTATCCCTGCCCTTTCCCTCACAATACTGTAGCATAGAAGGCTGAGGGACAGAGTTCAGTGGAAAGATTATACACAGCTGGAGATCTGAGTGTCCCACCCAGAGTGACACTGAGCCTAGGCCTTACAGGTTCCCACTCCTCTCACTCCCCCCCTTGATGAGACATGAGTTTGGGTGGGAAAAGCCAATCCTCAAAGCCCTGGTTATTTCTGGGCCAGAAGGGACAAGAGACCCCTCCATCACATAAGGAGAGAAGGCACAGCAAGACACATGGGCTATGCACTGGTGGTGCAGAGGACAGTCTGAAGATTTTCTACTCTCCCTCCACCCACCACCACCCTCTGAGAGGACACACCTGGGCCTTGATGGGAGGATGGGTGTGTGGTGGAATTTCCCACAGGAGAAACCCACCTTTGGCCCTGCCTGGCAATACCTCACTCCTACTTGGCCAAAACTGAAGAACCCCTGCAGTGGGAAATGGTGGTCCACAAATGCAGTCCATGGAGGCTCCAGTAAGCCATCATCAGGAGATGGAGGACACAAGAAAGACACTGTCCTCAGTAATGAACTGGTTGAGGAGGAATGATGACAGTCCACCCCGGCTCAGAATTAGAGAGAACCACACACTGTCACATCATCAAATGCAAGAATAGAGAAGTCCAACACAAGAGACAAACCCTTGTGTTGAAGGCAGGTAAATGGGTCGGGAGTTGGGGGTGGGGATAGAGAGCCAGAAAGATCGGCTGGGACCACTAGAATGTACAGATGTGCAGTGGGGTTATCATACACTGGGCAGACTGTATGGACCCCACCCATTTACCTCATCACCTCTCTTGCACTCCCTCTTCAAAGTTCTTTTCAGCTTTCCTCTATGTTGAGTGTTGGTCTCCTGCTGGTATTTAGCCTGAGACAGAGTTTATGATCTAGTTTGTGCTGCATTCCAAGCCACCTGACTCAGGAAGACCTGCCAGGTGGACCCAGGGACCTCAGTCCACCCACTTGCTTTGTCAAAACAACTTTGGAGTCCCTACTGATTGGCCCCAGGTAGTGAGTTTTCAGTAGGTCCACACTTTCCATGCTATGCCTTGTTGCAGGAAATTGGTGATGGGCTCCTTCCCTGTACATTCACAGATACTGAATGAACAATAAAGTTAGTTTCTTTACCTTCACTGACTAATTTTTTAAGGGTTATTTATTTATATTTATACTAGTACACTGTAGCTGTCTTCAGACATACCAGAAGAGGGCATCAGATATCATTACAGATGATTGTGAGCCACCATGTCCTTTCTGGGAAATTGAACTCAGGACCTCTGGAAGAGCTGTTAGTGCTCTTAACCACTGAGCCATCCCTCTAGCCTAATATTCTTAAATTCAGTGCAGTGCCAAGTCTGATCTTAGATTGCGGTTCCAGAATGGCAAACTGCACCGTGCACATGGGGGCACAGGGCAGGCGCTCAACTCTGATCTGCACATGTTGGAGAGCCCTGTCCATTGTAATGTGATGAGGTGAGATGACTAAGGCGACCTGGGAACATGAGCCAGCGACCTGTTTTGAGGGCACAGGTAAGGAGGGGAGATTTTTCCCCCTTCACCTTCATGTAGTCCCCAGGAGGCAGGGCTCAGGACACACACAGGGCATGGTGACAGGGTCAAAGCACATTCCCTTCCCTGATCACATCTGTGGACAGAAAATGCTGCGTCCAGTGGGCCTGCGCCAGAGCTCTCCACCTCCAGAAGGGGAAGACAGAGACAGCTGTGACAATGACCAGGGATGCTCAGCCTGATGAATGGTGCAGCTGTGACAGAAGGATGGGGCACGGGTTGAAAACAACCACCCCTGAAGTGGGGCACCTCTCCCTGTGTGTACGCAGACACTCTTCTGCGCATCTGCCTGCCGTGAACACTGCCAACTCTTCTCTGTGGCATCAGGAAAGCAAGAACATCATACACACCAGACCCTGAGTGTGACAGATGAATGAGGAAAGAGAAATGACCAACGATGGCCACCTGCTGGAATGATGATTCCCTTCTACCACCGGAGGGGAGAGGCAGAACGGGCTAAGGATATTGGGGGAGGAACAGAGAAGGCCACATGTCAAAACCGGAAGTAACCTGTCATAGTCCAGAGGAGACACACAGGGCCTATTGGCCACGGAGCAGAACAGCTCAAGTGGGTACAGCAGGGCTCACTGGTGGGCAGGGCTGCAGAGGGCCTAGGACACACGGCAGTGAGGTGCAATGTCTGCGTGGTGTCAGAAGACCAGGAGCAGGCTGGTGAGACCACATGAACATGGGTCAGCGGGAGATCAGAAGTACATGGCAACCCTGACTCTGAACAGGGAGTCCAGCAGCCTGGCGCACATTACACAGGTGAAGGAGGGCTGGGGAAGACAGGAGCAACAGAGCCTGTCCCTGGAAAGTGCCTCAGACCACTTAAGACCAAAAACAGACAAAAGAAAAAGTTGGTGCCTAGAACTCTTAGGCACCAAGGCAGAGGTGGGACAGGATCCGGAAGGCACAGGGCAACAGGAAGCTGGGAACAGGAGTTGGGTGGGACTGGAGCCAAACCTCACCCTTCTGTTCCTCATCCTGCATTGACCCTCTGGGATGAGGGGTATGGCACTCACCAGCATAAGCCATATCCCATGCACTGCTTTCCCATGTTCCTGTGTGTGTGTGTGTGTGTGTGTGTGTGTATGTGTGCGCGCGCGTGTGCGCGCGCACACGCAAGTGTAGGCTTATTCCAATTCAATTATATTTATGCTTCTATTTTTGGTCCTTTCTTTCTTTCTTTCTTTCTTTCTTTCTTTCTTTCTTTCTTTCTTTCTTTCTTTCTTTCTTTCTTTCTTTCTTTCTTTCTTTCTTTCCTTCTTTCTTTCCTTTCTTTCTTCCTTCCTTCCTTCTTTTCTTCCCTTCCTCCCTCCCTCTGTTTCTCACTCTCTGTCTTGTCTCTGTTTTTTTTCTCTCTGTCTCTCTCTTTCTCTCTCTCTTTCTCTCCTTCTCTTTTGTTCTTTCTTCCATTCTTTCAAGAAAGGACTGATCTCTTTATGCAGAACAGAACAACTGTTATCACTGAGCACTGTTTCAGGACAGTCAGAACTACATCATCATCACCATCATTTTACATGTGTATCTTTCCACCAAAAGTAAAGGAAAGAGGAGTCAACTTGGCTAGCAGATAAAATTAAATCATTAAAAACTCAAGTATGATATTTCCTCAGAAAGCTGAAAATGGCCATCAGCATGAAAGCAGCTTCTCTATCACCCTAACCTGACCTTACCACCACTTCTGCTTATTTCCAGCTCTTGAGTGCAGGAGTTACTGAATTTTTGCAGTAGAGTTCAACATGGCAGGGAGGGACACACCTGGGGTATGAAAACATGCAAGATCAACTGTCAGGATTGGGGCAGAAAAAAGAAAGTGGAAAAAGACTGATCAAGGAATCAATAACTTGCAAATGGGCTTGGGTATTGGTAATGGGAAAGGAATTTCCATCCTTGGTGGTTAAAAATAGAAGATACAGCCACATTGGAAAGTTTAAACTTTACATGTTCTGTTCACCTCTGATGCCTCAATGTAGTGGCCATAAAAACAGGTCTCTGAGCTGGCATAGTGGCACAAGCCTTTAATCCCAGAAGACACAGGCAGATCTCGAACTGAAGACTAGCCTGCCATATATAGTGAGTCCCAGACTGGCCAGGGATATACAATGAGGCCCTGTCCTTAAAAATTAAAACAAAACAAGAAAAGGAAAACAACTCCCACAAACCAACAAAAACACAAATCGTGCCTCTGATATCCAATCTGGGCAGCAGATCTGATTGTCAATCTGGGCAGCCAGGCTTCTGCATCTCCTCCTCCCTAACCTCACAAGGAGGCTGCACTTGTCAACTCTTCTTCTCATCAGTGCCAGATGGAGCAGCACAGGCCTATTTATATGAGACAGGAAACTCCCTTCACCCATGCCTTTGACTGGACACCCGGCACTGATTGACTAAGTCTGTCGTACCCTATGTTAAAAACTGGTTCTTTTTCTTGCCTTCTCTCCTTTACAGAGGTCAGGCCAGCATCCTACTCTTGGGTGTTACCTGCTTCCTCTCCCTCTCTTCCTGAAACCCTTGCATTAATTCATCCAATGATCTTTCAGTATATCTCAACTTTTCTAAAAACTGGGTGGACAAAATAGTGCTTCATGAGCCAATGATCACCTCTTGATGAACAACTGATTGCTCCTAATCTACTGTTGGGCAAGTGTCCCAGATAGACATGCAACTGTGTTGATAACAAAATGAATTCTAGCAGGAATAAAGACATCTATCCTGAGTGTGAAGAAGCTGAAGGTTCTGTTTAGGTCAAAGGTCAATGATGGCTCAGGCTAAAATCATAGGCAACATGAATTCTCTGGGATATCTCGAGGAACTAAAAGGATATTAGCCCCCCACTAAAGAACTGAGATAGTAATAACAGAGAGAGGTCACTGCCTCTCTCCTAAAGCTTCCAGAAAGACACTGTGATACTTGAGTCAAGGACCTGTATCTAGAAATTAGGAGTATGGCTTAATAGTTAAAAGCCCAAGTTCTAGGGACAAATAGTTTAGGTATGAATTTCAGCTCCTTTGTTTTCTGGTTATGTGAACTAAAGAAAATTATTTAATATTTCTATGCAACCTTTTCCTTATTTGTAAAATGGGAGTTTATAATAAAACAATAGAAGGTATGTGATTTCAGTATTATAAGTATTACATTTTGGAAGATGCTTAGAATGGTTACCTTTTATGCAGTATGCTCTAGACACTGGTTATTTCACCATTACTAATAATCCATTTAAAGAGATACTTGCTTAGCATTGGGAAAGAATTGGCCTTGCTCTCAGACTGCCAAAACATAACAGCAGACACCTTGATATTTGAATACTCTACTGAAAAAGGATGCTGCACCTCAAACCACGAATATCAGTAATTTTTATTAGGTTAAAATATCATAATCATGTACACCAAAAACTATTTTATGTTTGAACAAAAAAAGAGACAAGAGTTATTTAGGCTACTACAGATTACAAAACAGGATATTCAAAGGGCTGTTTTGAGCCAGGCAGATGGTGGGCACCTGCAGTCCTAGCTCCTTGGAATATGCTGAGGTATTAAGCCCAGGAGTTTAGAGACCAGCCTGAGCAACATAGTGAGACTGTAATGGGATCTGTTGCCCTCTGCTGTTAGTTTGAATGAATCTCACATACACAAAATCAATAAACCTTTTAAAAACAACCTATTCTATCAGTAATCTAATTTTCAGGGGGTTGTTTAGTGCCTTGCTAGCAAGTTGGAGACATTCCAGATTAGTTTTTGGTTTATTTTTGTTTTTGTTTTTTTGCTTTTTTGGATTTGGTTTTTTCGAGACAAGATTTCTCTGTATAGCCCTGGCTGTCCTGGAACTCACTCTGTAGACCAGGCTGGTCTTGAACTCAGAAATTCGCCTGCCTCTGCCTCCCAGAGTGCTGGGATTACAGGCGTCCACCATCGTCATCACCCAGATTAGTTTTTAAATTTAGCTTTCAGAGGTCACTGTTGATGTATAAAGAGTGACAGTCTGCATGGCTGCAAAGAATAGTGAATGTTCTTTAAATGATATATATTGCTTCTCCTACTACTAATATCAGCATTTTCTAAATATGGCTTGAGCAGCTTTTAGCTTTTTGTTTTGGATATTTTGTTATTATTATTTGTCCCTGTCTCTCTGAAATTTGATTTTATATTATTTACAAAATATTTTGTTATAATTATATAAGGTCAAAATCATTTTTCCACAGGTCCTCGATTTGTGTGTCTCTGTTTGTCTGCCATGTAAATCCTAAGTGCACTACTTTGCCCTTTTCACGGCATTGCTGTCTGGGGTTAAGCCAGCAAGTTTTTGTTGTTGTTATTTGATGCCTTTTTGTTTCTGAGCCTCCATCATTTGCTGCGTGGAGAAGTGCAGTTCTCAAAAATTTTTTGCTCTTTTTTTGGTGGGGGGAGGAGGCTCTTTGTCCTGCTTTTTCTGTTGTTCTTGGTTTGGTTGCTTGAATTGTTCACTTTTGAGTCCCAGCTTGCTCATTTTGTCCACAGAAGATCCAGCTTGTTGTTCCCTATAGCATCTGCCACTCTCCGTTTCTGTGGACTGATGTGGTGTTCTTGTACTCTCTTCTGGCTGGGACCTACACCATGCCATTTGAGAAATGGACACTCATGGGGAATAGTCATTCATTGCAAGTGGTGGCCACACTCCTCGTTCTGTCAGCAGGCCCCTGCCTCTCCTCCCTGTCAATGTTAACAATGTGTAGAAGGCTGGGGTATGGCTATTCAGCCCAAAGACAGTGATCCTCTACACATCTTGGTGTGGTTCATGGGGTCCCTGTGGACATTAGGTGTTCTGTTGTCCTCATGTGGTTCACTCAGTTCTTGTGTTCCATTAAAACTTCTTCCCCAAGCCTGGAAGCGTGGTTGATTGCTCCATTGTGGTACATGCCCTTCCCATCCAGTTCATGTGTGTGCCTTGCTTGCAGTCCTCTGGATGCTCAAATTGCACCCAGCAGTCAAAAACAGGCCACTGATGCCTATGACTCTTATCGACCTAAGACAGAGGCATGCACTGAAAGGCCTTATTTGTTTATTAATAAGCACTAATATGGCTGTGTTTGTTTAAATAACACAAGCCATCTGCTAGCGTCCTCTGGGATGGGTAAGAGAGAGTATAGACACAGTCGTAAGCCAGATGCAGCAACCAACCACCATAATTCCCAGGCAGGACCATGGAGGATAAGTCAATCCAGTGCCCCAGTCAAGCTAATCTTTAATAAATAAATAGGGAGGAATTGTGCCCTTCCTCCAGCCTTGAGCAGGATAATTCAGACCTTGTTTGTCACAGTAGCCAAGTTAGGGTGGAGCCTTCAGACCCAGGTGAATCTATTGTTCTTCCAGATCTGCAGCTTCCTGCAAGGTAGAGCTAATCTACTTAGCTCAGCTCTACCCACTGAGCAGCTGAGCCTGTTTTCCTGACCAGATTCGGGCATATTGGAGGATGGGTTTCTCCCCTTTAAATTCAGAGTTATCCATTAAACATTGGGCCTTGATCACAACATTGTCTGGGCTTCATTATTTCTCTTTCTAGACCGTTTTCTTTCAGCACCCCCTATCCCCTGCTCTCCTTCCAGGTGTACCCAGTTTGACCAAGGCTGTGGGATGGCAAACACTCCTGGAGCACATTTCATTGGTTCTGTGTGAAAAGCTTGAGGGATGTGAAAAGAAAGGGTAGTGAAAGAGGCTTCCTCTTGGTTTCTTTCCTGGACCACTGTAGGCTTGTTTTCATGTTTTTGTGCTTGTTTCATTTGTTCTTTATTTACTTGAGAACTACTGTGGGTCAGATGACTGGTTGCATCCCACAGGACCTAGTCCACTCACACTTCAAGGACTTCAATCCTTTGGTGGGGACTTTGGGCATAGCTTCTCCATTGGGGAGATTGACTTTTTTTGCAGTAATATATGGCCAGTTTTCAAGGTGAGAGGGCCAGAAGGAGGCACTTTTCACATTCCTGCTATCTACTTAGTAAAAGGTATTATGTATGGAAATCCTGGGCACCCTCATCAAGTTCCACACATCCCTGGCAAGTTCTAGTCAAGACCCTCCCCATATAAAATCAGGATAAGGCAGAATTGAGAAGACTTGCCTGGTGGTGAAAGGGGGTAAGGTGATGTTGATGGTCCAGCTAAGCCATGTTGGGAGGAACCTTGCAACTCCCTGGAGTGGATGGAGTGAATGGATGCATCTGGACGAGTGTGTGTCTGTGAAAGGCTAGGAGAGAAGAGGGATGTGTGATGCTGCTCTTTTTAAAAAGTTCACTTTACTTCCTGATCATAGCCCCCACTCTCCTTCCAGTCTCATCCCCTCATATCCATTTCCCCATTGCTCCCCCCTCCTCTCATCAGAGAAGAGACCCCTTGGGTACCACCCTACTCTGGCTCATCTATTCCCAGTAGGACTAGGCACATCTTCTCCCATTGAAGCCCAATCAGGCAATCCAAGTGGAGGCTGCGTGTGGGGGTGGGGGGTGGAGGAGGAGTAGATTCTTTTCCAGGGAATGAGACAGCCCCATTTCACTTGTTTGGTGAATCATAGGACACTAGGCTGTACATTTACTACAAATACATAGGAGGTCTAGCTCCAGCTCTTGCATGTTCCCTGCTTAGTGGACCAGGCTCTGTGAGCATTTATGGTTCCAGAACAATTGGGCTTCCTTACGATGTCTTTGACCCCTCCATCTTGCTCACTTCTATCACACTCTTCCACAAGACACCCAGGACTCTGTCTGATATTTGGCAGTGAATCTTTGAATCTTCCTCCATCAGTTGCTGAATGCCTTCAGGAGACACATATCCTAGTGTGCAAGCATAGCAGAGTTTCATTAATAGTGTTAGGGATTGGCTCTGTCATATTTGGGAATTTCCACGAGAGAGTAGGCTTTCTGGTATTTCTGTTGTTCTTGAAGTCCACCTTTAGTTCATGGAGGGCTGATAAGGTAGGAGGTGTTATTTAAATTTTCTTGAATCTGTTGGAGCTGTCTTTGTTACCTACTATATGATCAATTTTTGAGAAAGATCCAAAAGTTGTGGAGAAGAAGGCTTATTTAGAGTTCAGGTAAAATATTGTGAGACAAATATATATATTTTCATGGACTAACATCTGCCTCTGGACCTTCTCCTTCATTACATTAATCAGAGTCTGGTTATATGCTAGACTATGCTGCTATTTTTACTTTGGTTCTGAAGTGTAATTATTTATGTCGATACTTCTCAATATATCATATTTACTCTAGACTGCTTGTTTATTCTAGGTTTACTTTTCTTCCATATGATCTTTTGTATTATCTCAAGTCTGTGAAAATTGCATTGAAATTAACAATGGGATTGAATTAATATATAGGTTAAGTTTAATGAGATGTCTATCTTCCAAGATTTATTTATTTTTAATACATAGCCTAGACCTTAGTCCTATAAACACATCTTACAGGCAAAAAAGAATTGCTTAATGTGGGTAAAATAGTCTTTCCCTGGGATTACACAATTTATTATCAGTAGCAAATGATCAGTCCTGAAACCGTGCACAACTAAGATTATACTAAATAAGCAAGCAATCTTTGAGTGTATACATATAGCAGCAGTTAATTTTAAAACAAAGTAGGACATGAGTTAGAAAGACAGCAATTTGGGGTATATGGGAGGGTTTGGAAGAAATTGAAGGGAGAAACGAAGCACTTGTATGATGATCTCGAAATTTACAAAAGAAAGCAAGAAAGCAAGAAAGGAAGAAAGGAAGAAAGAAAGAAAGAAAGCAAGAAAGCAAGAAAGCAAGAAAGCAAGAAAGCAAGAAAGCAAGAAAGCAAGAAAGCAAGCAAGCAAGCAAGAAAGAAAGAAAGAAAGAAAGAAAGAAAGAAAGAGCACAGATTTGCCAAAAATCAACTGTCTTCCTCTTCTTCTGTATTGATAAAGTTTTCATTATAGACTTCTTTCATTTCCTTCCTTTTATTTACTCTTGTGTGTGTGTGAGTGTGTGTGTATGTGTGTTTTACATGCAATACTTTCAGTGTGTTTAAAATTGTATTTAGGAAGGCTACTGTCTTATTCCTTTGTATTTTTTCACTTCACTAAGAATGATATACTCTCTATTGTGGGTTTACTGCCCTGTAGAGAGTTCTATGTATAGAATTATACCACATATCAGTGTGTATTCTTTATTTCTTTTTCTTTTTTTATTATTTTATTTATTTACATTTCAAAAGTTACCCTCTTCCTGGTCCCCCTTCCCCGAGTTTCCCCCCCCCCCCCCACCATCCTCTTGCAATTCTGAGAGGGTACACCTCCACCTATACACCCACTTCCTGTGGTCTGAGAGTTGTATTATGGGTATTTTGAACCTTTGGACTAATATATACTTATCAGTAAGTACATACCATCCAAGTCCTTTTGGGTCTGTGTTACCTCACTCAGGATGATATTTTCTTGTCCCATACATTTGCCTGCAAAATTCATGAAGTCCTTTTCTTTTATACCTATTTCATCTTATTTGACTGTCTTATTACTTTTTGATTACAAGCTCTATAATGACTAGAAAGTTTGTCATGTGTTTGGTGTATGTATGGGTAATGTAAACCAAAGTTTGATTAAAATATCTATAAAGAAGCCACTCAATTGAAATTCCAAGAGCAGCATTTCTTGAAATACAGATATGTTTGCAAAGTTACACTATATACTCACAATTGTATTCTGCTTATCATATGGGCCATTGTAAGGAAAGTAGGCATGAATCAATATAAAGTCAAACTCTGACCACTCAGAAGGAGCTATGGGATCCATTTGCATTAAAATAAATTCTTATCAAGGCTTATAGACTGAATAAAATTGTGTGGATTGTGTGGTTATTTTCTTGGGTTTCTGGACCAATTTCTCATACTAGTAAAGCAAATAAACAAACAAAATAGTAAACAGAATGAGAAAATGGTACTTACTTTTGGTGAGGAATAGTATTTAGGTTGCTCCATAATTATGCTTTGAAAAATCACATTTTTCCAAAATAAATGCATAAGTGTAAAAAACACATGTCCAGTATTTAGTGTAATATAAAACATCCCAGACACTGCATATGCTATACTGATGTTTGTGAAAGAAAATTTAACATAGATACCTACAACTTGTATCAGTCTTGGGTATGAAACTTATCAAACTGATCTAAGAATACAGTCTCTCTCTCTCTCTCTCTCTCTCTCTCTCTCTCTCTCTCTCTCTGTGTGTGTGTGTGTGTGTGTGTGTAGCTTTTGCTACCCTAGCTATACTCTGGGAATGGACTGCACTACTAGCCCACAACCAGAGAATATTGGATCAGTGAACCAAAACCACAGACACACACAGTTGTTCAATTTTAATTTGCCTTATTGACACAATTTCTGGGTGCTACTTATCTCCCACCTGGAGAAGTATACCCTTCTCATTACTCATACCTCGGCACCTCTCCACCTGCCCTTAATTTAGTTGCTCACTTACCTTTCATCCCAGATCTACATTCCCACGTTTTCTTAGGAGTAAGGAGAATCCTGTGGACTCCTGGCTGGTGAGATGCAAACTCACAGAGGGTGCCATAGAAACTGCCCTGGCCTCTAATGTCCTCCCTTCTTTTCAGTGAGGAAGCTCGAGACTGGTACCTGGATAAATGACAACATATACCATGAAGAAGAAGGCAGAGAAGCTCTCCAGTATAATCCCTAATTGAAGTGGATCTGCTTGAGAGCAATGCAAATAGGAGGCAATAGAATAACTCCATGTCTTTAAAAAAGGATGACCTTGTGTCCTGAGTACTAGTTATATACTCAACACATGAGAATGAATTTCATAGGAATAAGTGTATTCCTTTTCATTTTCCAATCTCCATACAAATGGTTCAAAGTAGAAATAGCTCATTTAAATTCAAAGCACAATTGGTTTAGAATTACTAAAAACTCATTCAATAGTTATAACAAAAGTGTGATCTGATGAATGATTCTAAGAAAAATGTTTTATGGGCGAGCAAACTTGAAATAGTTGTCTTCTACTTTTAAAAGTAGATTTACTTCTACTGAATATTTCTCATGTTTTTCTCAATATTTCTATAAGACCAAATTGTCTCTGAAAAACTATTGATTAACAAAGGTTAAATAACTAATACACATCACAGTGTACTCTTCTGAAGGTCACAGTTTCTTGAAAGTTGGCTACAGTGGTACAAAAAAAATGGATATTGATTCTACCTGAATGCTTACAGGAAAACATACATCCAGCTGGCTCAACATTTCATGTTATTGGTGGGCCCTGCAGTTCATGTGGCAAACTCTAGTTCCCAATGTGATGCTAAAAAAGATTAGGCCTTTTATCCCTACATTCCAGGGACTATGATACAGGAATTTACTCTGCACAATATTAAACTGAAAGGTAAACAGAAATCTAAGCACAAACCCTTTATGTGCAGTCGTGTACCACCTCGAGATAGCCTATTGCAATTGTGCATGCAACAAGGCTTGTTGATGGAAAGAGCTGATATGTCATTTGACTTAGGACCACTCCATGATATTTAATCCATACACTGTACTGTTTAGAGTCCCAAGGACCTGAAGACCATGAGGATAGATAGTCCAGGGTCCGTGGGTAAAACAAAATACTACTGGACTAAAAACCAAAGTATATTGTGATAACATGATTCCTAATGGTATTCTGTACTTATAGATGACTACATTGTTCAGATATCATCAGATAAGCTTCCTGCTGAAACAGATGATTAAAAATATAAAGACCCACAACCACATATTGTGCAGAGGGATAAGCCTTGGAACATTCAACCTAAAATAAGAGGTCTCCACAAAATCCCTTCTGTCAGAGGTCAGGTATGCCTATAGATGTGGAGGAAGAAAGTATGTGAGAGCCAGAGGTGATGAAGGGCACCAAGAAAATAAGGACTTCTAAAGCAACATGAGCACAACTCTTATGAACTCATAGAGACTGACGCTGTAGTCACTAGATCTGCAAGGGTCTGCACCAGGTACTCTGTGCTCATATTATATTACATTAATTATATTAATTATATTATATTATATTATATTAATTATATTATATTATATCAGTATTTTCATGATATTCCCGGGGGTGCTGATGTATGGATCTCTGTTTTTTGAACCATCTCTTGAGCTCTTTTCCTTCTGTTGGTTTGTCTTGTCCAACTTTGATATGATAGGTTTTTTACCTCATATTTTATTTTGTTTCATTTTTTAAAATGTATAAATTATAGAATTAGTAAATAAATAAATTAGCAAATGAGTGAAAATTAGCTACTTGTGGGAAGGTTACCAACTGAACTATCATTTAAATATGCTAGGACTGGAAAATCAATTTTTTCCATTGGAGTTATTCTGGGTATATAAAGGACTCCATAACAAACCACATGTTTAGTAGTATCAGACCAACATATGATATATTACAAGTCGTTTTTATTTGTGCACAGCTCGATTGGTTTGTGATTTACCTTTTTTTTTTCTTTTGGGGTAGAATTTCATTGTGTTTTCTAGGTTTGGATGTTTGTTTTATAGGGTTCTGTATGGGTCTGGGTAAAGAAATTTAACATAGTGTGGGAAGGGAGAGGGAAGAATCTAGAATGACTTGGTAAAAGACAAGAATATGATGAAACATAATTAAACTTTACAATGTTTAAAATGATAAAACATGTTTTTTTAATGTGAGGTACAAGATCACATTAAAAATAATGTGCAGGGTGTAACAATCTCTGGAGAACTTGTTCTAAATGGGATTCCTTTTTAAATATAATTTACTTCCTGATTGCTGCCTCACATAACATTTCTTTAAATGCTTCTTGGATATTGAAGATTCTGAGTTAAGAATTTTTTGTTTATGTCTCTATCTCATTTATTAATTGGGTTATTTGGGTTATTGCTGTCTTAAGTTTTATATATATATATATATATATGTTTTTGTGTGTGTGTGTGTGTACATATATATAGGATATTAACCAACTATCAGATGTAGGGTTAGGGAAGATCTTTTCCTAATCTGTAGACTTTCATTTTGTCCTATTGAAAGTGTGTTTTTTTATTTTTTTTTAATTTTTTTATTCGATATATTTTTTATTTACATTTCAAATGATTTCCCCTCCCATAGGAGGGGCAAGCACCAGCCAGAGACAGCTGGATCAACGAACACCAGAGATAACTAGATGGCAAAAGGCTAATGTAGGAACATTGTTAACAGAAATCAAGGCAATATGGCACCATCCAAACACAATTCTCCCACAACAGCACGTCCTGGATACCCCAACACACCAGGAAAGCAAGATTTGGATTTAAAAATCACAGGCCATGATGCTGATGGAGGGCTTCATGGAGGGCTTCAAGAAGAATATAAATAATGCCCTTAGAGAAATACAGGAGAACACATGTAAACAGGAAGAATCCCTTGAAGAAAGAAGGGAAAACACAACAAAACAGGTGAAGGAATTTAACAAAGCCATCCACAATCTAAAGATGGACGTAGAAACAATAATGAAATCACAAAGGGAAAAAACACAGGACATAGAAAACTAAGGAAAGAAGTCAGGAGTCATGAATCCAAGCATCAACAACAAAATACAAACGATAGAAGGGGGAATCTCAGATGTAGAAGATACCATAGAAAGCATTGATACAACAGTCAAAGGAAATAAATAATGCAAAAAGCTCCTGACCCAAAACTTCCAGGAAATCCAGGACAAAATGAGAAGACCAAACCTGAGGTATAGAATAGAGTGAAGATTTCCAACTTAAAGGGTCAGTAAATGTTTTCAACACAATTATAGAAGAAAACTTCCCTAACCTAAAGAAAAACATGCCAATGAACATACAAGAAGCCTACAGAATTCCAAATAGATTTGAGCAGAAAAGAAATTACTCCTGTCACATAGTAATTAAAACACCAAATGTACTAATAAAGTAAGAATATTAAAAGAAGTAAAGGAAAAAGTCAAGTAAAATATAGAGGTAGACTTAATAGAATTACACTGGACTTCTCACCAGAGACTATGAAAGCCAAAAGATCCTGGGCAGATGTCTTACAGTCCCTAAGAGAACACAAATGCAAACCAAAACTGATTAATCCAGTAAATCTCTCAATTACCATAGATGGAGAAGCCAAGGTATTTCATAAAGAAAACAAATTTACTCAGTATATTTCCACAAATTCAGCCCTTCAAAGGATAATGAATGGAAAACACTAACAAAAGGAGGGATACTACACAGGAGAAAAAGAAAGAAATTAAACTTCTTTTAACAAACCCAAAAGAAGATAACCACACAAACATAAAAATTACATCAAAAATAGCAGGAAGCAACAATCACTATTATTTAACATCTCTTAACATCAGTGGACTCAATTCCCCAATAAAAGACATAGACTAACAGACTGGATTCCTAAACAAGACCCAACATTTTGTTGCATACAGGAAATGCATCTCAGTGTCAAAGACAAACAGGACCTCAGAGTAAAAGGCTGGAAAACAGTTTTCCAAGCAAATGGTCACAGGAAACAAGCTGGGGTAGCCGTTCTAATACCCAATAAAATAGACTTTCAACCAAAAGTTATCAAAAAAGACACAGAAGTACACTTTATACTCATCAAAGGGAAAATGTACCAGGAAGACCTCTCCATTCTGAACATCTATGCTCCAAATACAAGGGCACCCTCATTTGTAAAGGAAACTTTACTAAAGTTTAAAGCCCACATCATACCCCACACAATAATTATGGGTGACTTCTACACCCCATTCTCCTCAATGGACTGATCAGGGAAACTCAAGCAGAGACACAGAGAAACTAACAGAAGTTTTGGACCAAACTGATTTAATAGATATCTATAGAACATTTCATCCTAAATCAAAGAATATACCTTCTCAGCACCTCATGGTACCTTCTCCAAAACTGACCATATAATTGGTCACAAAACAGAACTCAACAGATATAAGAAGATCAAAGTAATTCCATGCCTCCTATCATATCACTATGGTCTAAGGGTTGTCTTCAATAGCAATAAAAACAATAGAAAGCCCACATATACATGGGAACTGAACAATGCTCTACTTAATGATACCTTGGTGAAGGAAGAAATAAGGAAAGAAATCAAAACCTTTTTAGAACTTAATGAAAATGAAGGCACAACATACCTAAATTTATGAGACACAATGAAAGCACTGCTAAGAGGAAAACTCATAGCTCTGAGTGCCTACAAAAAGAAGCTGGAGAGAGCATATAATAGCAGCTTAACAGCACACCTGAAAGCTTTAGAACAGAAATAAGCTAATACACCCAAGAGGAAGAGAAGGCAGGAAATCATCAAACTCAGGGGTGAAATCAACCAAGTTGAAACAAAAAGAACTGTATGAAGAATCAACAAAACCAGGAGCTGGTTCTTTGAGAAAATCAACAAGATAGATAGCCAGACTAACCAAAGGGCACAGAGACAGTATCAAAATTAACAAAATCAGAAATGAAAAGGGAGAAATAACTACAGAAACTGTGGAAATTCAAAAAAATTTATATCCTACTACAAAAGCCTATGCTCAACACAACTCAAAATCTGGATAAAATGGACAACTTCCTAGACAGATACCAACTACCAAAGTTTAATCAGGATCAGACAGACCATCTAAACACTCTCATAACCCCTAAAGAAATAAAAGCAATGGTATTCTGTTCAGGAAGATGTCTCCTGTACTAATGATTTAAAGACTCTTCCTAGACTTTTTTTTAACATCACCTTGGGAATTAGAGTTGACCACATGAACTTCAGGGCCCACCAATCTCATGAAATGATAATCCAGCTGAGTATATATTATTATACTGATTTTTTTAAAAAATTAATTTTGTATCCTGACACACTGCTGAAGGAGTTTGTCGGCTCTAGGAGTTCTCTGGTAGAATTTGGAGGATCACTTTTGTGTACTATCATATCATGTGTAAATCTTGATGTTTGATTTCTTCTTTTCCAATTTGTATCCCCTTGGTCTCCTGTAGTTCTATCTAGAACTTCAAGTAGTATATGGGATAGAATGGGGGAGAGTTGTCAGGCTTGTCTTGTTTCTGATTTTAGTGTCTCCTCATTTAATTTGAACTTCACTATTGACTTACTGTATAGTGCCTTTTTTGTGCTTGGGTATGCACCTTGTATCCCTGGTCTTTCTACGTCTTTTAATATGATCGGGGTTAGATTATATCAAATGCTTTTTCCGCATCTAATGTGGTGATCACTGTACCATTTACTTTCTACTACCCCACTTTAAGCTTTGGGTGGATCATACTACCAACCCCCACTCCTGTTCCCTTGGATCTACAGATCTCTCTCTCTCTCTCTCTCTCTCTCTCTCTCTCTCTCATACACACACACATACACATACACACACACACACACACAAGCTTGTGTTATTTTTAATATCCTTATTAGCTCAGTGGTTGAGCACTTCTAAGCCTACTGAGGGTGACCTGCCCTTTCCTTCACTCTCAGCCCAACACCATTAAATGTGCCCTCAGCTTAGTTTCTCAGATACCTTAGTCCTAGGTCAACACCTCTAAATCTGCTCTTAACTTAGTTGCTTAGTTCCCTTTAATCCTAGCTCAGCACCTTTAAATCTGCCCTCAACTTAGTTGTGTTTCTAATTTCCCAACTGCTACCTGAGGCCCAGTTGGGAAAGTGGCCAATGTCCACTCCACCCAAGATCTCATGGCTGGTGACTCTCTCTCTCCCAATCCCTCTCTCACTCCCTCTCACCTCACCACATCTCACTCATCAAAGCATGGCAAATCCTCTTTCCTCCTCCTTCAACACTTAGCCTGACTATGGGAACCTGAAAGTTGTGCCTCTTCTGCCCAGGCATTGACTACTTTTATCTTCACTGTTCCAATTGGGGATCAGGACCTTTAGCGTTCAAGAGCAGATCACAGATCAAAACATCAAAGCCATGCCCTACCTCTCACCTTCTCTATTCAACTTAAAAAAAAAAAAAAAAAAAAAAAAAAAAAAAAAAAAAAAAACTCTTCTCCCAGACATAAATTGAACAAAACAATAACAATAACCTAAATTACAATTAACTTCCAGCCTATTATATTTGTCAAGTAGATAAAGAATTCTATCATCATTCCTAACTTAAGAAATTATAGTTCTATCCCTGAATTATGTTTAGATTTTAGGCTGTAACCACCTGAAAACCATGCCTTCTACTCTTTAACCCCTCTCTCAGTGGTAAACACTTTGAGTACTAACATGTAACAATTTGGTGTGGCCGCCAAGGCAACTTGCTTGTTTTCTGGAGCCCTATGGAGATGCTGTAATGCTGAGAGAGTAGACCAGAGCCTACTCAAGCTGCCCGCTGCCCTGCCGAATGAAATGGGCCACATCATGAAGAGCTCCAGCTGGGATCCGAAGCAAAAAGAAAAAGTCGAGGACTTTACCTGGTGCATCCACCATCGACCAAGGCTACAAAAACGGGCCAGACCGGAGGTTAGTGAAACGTGTGTGTGTGTGTGTGTGTGTACACGTGCAAGGAAGCTTGCTCGCACCCGCTACCAAGGCTACAATAACGCCCAGACCGGAAGTTAGTGAAATGTGTGTGCGCATGCGCACATTCGCCCACGCCCCAGTGTTTGTAGACATTAGAATGCTAGCCCTTCTCTCCATCTACTGTTTTACTGTGAATAAACAAACTGTTTTAATCTATCCTCACAGGTTTCCTTTCCTTCTGGCCTCTGCTCCATCCCCAATACAGATGCAGGACACTCTGTGACATTGTCCCATTGTCAAAGAAACTTACCTTTGCAGCAGACAAAGACCACACAGAAAATCACAACTAATCAAAATGTAATGCTGTGGAGCCCAGTTCCAGTTGCTACATCTACAATATAATAACTGCACTTAAGATTTGAAGACTTTGTGGAAGAGGGGCCAAGGACTGTAAGAGTAAGAGGAGCAGGGAATTTTCTGTGGCACTGTTACTCCTTGAATTTCAGAAGCTACAGCCATGAGGTATCATCACTGTGGCTGACTAAACAAGACCTGGACAAGGATGGCATCAATAGACTGCTAACATGAAACAGGTACAGCTCAGGAGCCTTCAACCCTACACAAAGAACCTCAGGCAGCAAGGAATGGAATGGAATCTTCTTCACAAGGCAAGAGCACATCAACTGGTTACCCAAGAGCAAATGCTCAGCCCTAAAACAAACACATAAAAGTGTTTACATATAAACCAAGCAGAGTGTATTTACATTTGAGCACACAGTCATACACACACACACACATACACACACAACAAACACACACACACACACACACACACACACACACACAGAGAAAAGGTTAGTGGGAGGAAAGAGTACAGAAGAAGCTATGTAATTGTCTCAGAAAACCAATCTCTAAAAATTATAATTAATAAAAATCACTGGGAAAGTGACTATTTGTTGAAGAAAGAACAGGCTCAGAATTTTTCAATTTTATCAAAAACACTATTATTTTCTCTGAGTTTTTTTCCAAAAATCTTCAATATTATCAATTATCCTATATAATGCTCAATTTTTTCACACACAGGATAGATGAAAATCTTCAGTATATTAAAAAACTACCTATACTTATTTTTCGATTGTATTCTAAATGTATTTGTAAGCCTAGAATTGTATCTGAGTGCTTTTCTGAATAAATCTTCAATTTTATCAAAAAAAAATCACTGGGAAAGTGACTCTTTGTTGAAGAAAGAACAGGCTCAGAAAAGGTTTAGGACCAAAATACATAGTCAGACAGTGTAGGTAAGCAGATGTTGAAATTTGTTGTGATAGGTGCTTTGGAAATGAAGTCTTACCCAGACATATTCTTAATCTTAAGTCAATGTTGCACTTTTTCCCTAAAAGTGCATCATACAGACAGATGGATTTGGTTGGTTGTAAAAAATGTTTGTGTTATGTCATTTACACAGTGAAAAAAAATGACTGGAGATGCAGTGACCACATGTTATCACATACACAATGCCTATAAGGAAATCCTGCATAGAGCAGACTGCCTGTCATGATAAGTGACTTTGGAAAATAACAAAATAAGTAAATAAACAAATGCAACATTGATTAGAGCGAGGCTGAACTACTGTTTTCTCACCTGACAAATTCAGAACTGAGATCACATTGTGGACATAGGGAAATTCTGAGACCTGCATGGTCAGACAAGGCAAAATGAGACACTCAATTTTTGGTGATAGGAAGTATTCAGGATAGGTAGCTCCAAATGAAGGAGCAGCAGTTCCTTCATTCCCCACCTACAAGAGACCTGAGGAAACATAATGTCACTTTGTGGATGGGTTGCCAAATGAGCATTAATTAGACTACAAAACATTGGGAAGGATGTTTGAAAGAGAGTTTCCTATCCCTAAGAATTTTACAACACTGATTCTTTGAAATTTCTCTTTTAGAATTCTATAGAAAACATGTCCTCTAATCTTGCTAATATCTCCAAGGGCTGAAATTTTAACCCTTGTGTACACAGGAAATGCACTGTCCTTTTTGGCTATAAATTATTCTGTCTACTATATAAGGAAAATAAGTACTTAATGGAGTCCAAGTTACAAAATTTTATGTCAATTAGACTAGATTTCTAGAAGAGAATTCAGGCCTTCCTGTAGGTCCCTTAACTACTGGAACAGGAATGTCCCTAAATGTGCCTGCCTTTGGTACCTAGCCTTCTACACTGAGTCACCATGTCAGGTCTCAGTGGGAGAGATTGTGCCTAGTCCTACAGTAACATGATGTGCCAGGGTGGGGTAATATCATGGGTGGGGTGTTGGGTCCCCCATCTGAGAGAAGAAAAGTTGGGGGATGCATGGCAGGCCCTGGTAGGGGAACTGGTAGAGGGGTGCTACAACTGGAAAATAAAATGAAAAATAAATTAATGACAAAAAAGAATAAAATAAGAAGAAAAGGGGTTCAGGGATTCACTAACAAGATATTTCCAAAATTTTATTTACCTTTTGAGTGGGACAGGGTTGAGTTCATTATTATGAAGAAGACTAGGTAGACCAGAGTGGTCTTTAATTCTTTGATATCAGAGTACATTTGCTTCCCAAGTCCTGGAACTAATGGTGTGGGTGACTATGCTTGGCAATATTCACTGTTGAAGATGATTTAAGGGTACCAGTGGCAGATACCTATACTGATCTGATCTTAAATGTTTCTTTCCTTGTGTGTTATTAAGGTGTGTGTGTGTGTGTGTGTGTGTGTGTGTGTGTGTGTAGTCTGAACAGGTTCTTGAGGGGTGGCATAAGGACCTAGGTGCAAGAGACAAAAGAAATGGAGACAAGACAGAATTCTGACCAACTCTCACTTAATGCAGGTTCACATAGCCATTATATGGTAAAGCATTTGGCAGCAAAAAAATAAAACAGGATGTGGTAAGCAACCAGCAAAGATAAACACTGACCTTTTCAGAGAATCTAATCTAAAGTATATATCAGCACACTGTGTCTCATCAATGTCTCAGGGTACAGTCAGCATGAACTGTTCCAGATTTACCAAACCACTTCCCATGACTAATGTCCTCACCATGACATCGCTCAAGCCTGAAAAAGACATGTCTGACTTCAACAGTCTCCTACAACACATATTTGGAAAAGATGTTGTGAGAATACACACGGGCACAAATGAACTAAAAAATTTTCAGTTAAAGAAAAAGGCCAACTTCAAAATGAATAAAATTTTTAAATAAATGATTAGTAAAATAGTATATAAAAAGGACTAGGAAAAGTGCTCATTCTGAATAATTTTCTGGAAAATACAATCTATGGTTATAAGTAATGACGTCCAGATAACCACAAGAATGGCAAAATGAAAAAACGGATAATAAAATATATCGGTAAGGAGGAGGCTGTGAAACTCATCCACAGCATACATATTTTTCACCTCGCTTTAACATGCTGCCAGTATGACTATTCAAGCTGAAGATATGACCAGAGTAATTCCCTTCCTACATACATTTGGTGATGAGGTCACAGGTTCAGTAAGAGTCCTGGCAGCATTCTGCTGAGAGTCCACAAGTGGAAGAGTCTAGAAATGTTAGTACCTCTTGTCAGTAGATGGATACATGCATAGAACAAAGACTAAGGAGAATAAGAGAGTGGAGAGTGAATGGTGGGATTCTGCTGATGTGAGAGACCTGAAAGCTGTCATTCCTTAAGTCTAAAGGACGACTCAGGATATAAAGCACTAACTAGCTGCTTTTCTTTACTTTCAGATTTCAATTTCCAGCATTCTTATGTAAGTTACAGGCATCACTGACACTAATTGCTTGGTATCCAATACCTGATTCCATCTTACACAGAGATCAAATAAAAAAAAAAAAACAGGCAAATAAGGAAATGGAAATAAATAAATGTTTAAAATAAGTAATCATGCTCTGACTAGAAATAAATCTGTTTTCTGGGGTAATTTAAAACTCTTATCTGTATTGGTTTCATTTTGAGATAGGGTGTCATATAGACCAAGCTGATCTCAAATGGTAGATGACAAAGACATTAGAATGTCTGCTCCTCTTGCTCCTGTCTGTCGAGTAGTGGGATTATGTGACTATGCCATCAATATTCAGCAACAGCACTCATGTGTTTGCATGTGTTCTATTGATATCCAAACTCAAAATTTGTCACTTTTGACTTGTACATATTTATTGGAGTGTGTGTGTGTGTGTGTGTGTGTGTGTATCAATACTTCAATGCATTTCATACTGATTTTTTTCCCATATTAGTAGTCCAAAGTTAGATGTCCCAATAGTACAGGAATTTTGTTAAGTGTTACATGGAGATGAGAATGAAAGTCAGTACTCTATACACGTCTTTTTCCTTTAGAAATGTGATTACATTCACATTTCTAGCTTAGCTCCTCACTGTTTTTTGTAGCAATCAATGGGAAGAACTTGAATCATATTTCTGCAGTCAGTACAGGGCGAGATTATCTTGTCTTCGCAGAGATTAGCAGTTGACTATCCTGTGCCCATTTATCCTTTTTGAACAGCATTTTGTTTTAAGATAAAGGTAGGGCAGTTCTTGTCCAGTGGCTTCCTTGCCACAAAGGAAGCAACTCTATATAGAGGTAATTGATGCATAATATTCTTTGAAGTGGAATGAGAAAATAGTCAGGAACAGAACTGCCTCATAATCGAAAACAATTAAATAATGAAAAATCCTAAATGCCA
This sequence comes from Apodemus sylvaticus, assembly GCF_947179515.1. Classification (NCBI taxonomy): domain Eukaryota; kingdom Metazoa; phylum Chordata; class Mammalia; order Rodentia; family Muridae; genus Apodemus; species Apodemus sylvaticus. Next base: position 153,760,946 of record NC_067475.1, read on the forward strand.
TATTCTATGAATCCCTGCTGTTTTTGAAGACCATCTATCTATTCATAGCTTTTCTGAACAAGCTAATAATGCCTGTCTCAAGCTATCTATACCTATACAACCCATGATTTATATTCGTAATAATACAATCTAATATCAAATTTGACTATAAGTTTTATTGACTGAATATTAACTTATATTATTTAATTAACTGAAACAGTTTGTATTATCAGCTATTAAAAGGACTGGGTTAAATCTTGCATTTTTAAATGCACTGCATTGATACAATGCCTATCTAAGTAAAGACATTAATTTTAAATTTTGTATCAATATGCAAAACTTTATGCCAATTGTAGAGAGCCTTATTGAGATGCCATGCCACCTGGCAGGAACTTGACAGTGACATTGACCAATGTGAAGTTCCTCTTCTAGCCTTTGAGCTGGAACTCCTGTGTTAGTCATAATCCCCTCCACCTAGGGTGGAATGCTCAGAAAAAGGTAAAGCCCATTGTTCTTCAAGGACCTGCAGTTTCCTGAGAAACACTAGCCACCGGTGGAGCAACTGAAGCGATTCTGCTGAGAAGCTTCCAGCCTTTTCCCCCTGCCTATATATATATTGGGAGTTCTTCATTAAACTTTGAGACCTTGAATAGCAGGTGTTATCTTGGTCTCTGTCTCTTTTTTGCTGCCTTCCCATACATCCCCATCTTCCCTTCCAGGTAACCCATTTGATGTAACTACAGGCAGTTACAGCCAATGAAAACTTCAAACCTGTATCAAAATAAAAAATTCTGTTAGAGTAAGAAGATAAAAGTTCAGTTGTGTGCCAAAATATGAGGATCTCTAACAATATCTGATTATGGCTATAAAATTATAGCTTTTGTTTTAGACAGATTTTAAAATCCATCACCTGACAGCGACATCTTATATTACTGTACTTACATTTAGTTTATTATATTTCTTATATTACTATATTTCCCTTCTTTCTTTTCAAACCACTTCTGCTGAGGTTTCCGTCTGTGATTTTAATAGCATGGAGGGTTGATATCTGCCAAACTCTTATAATGCTTAAGGCTTATTGTAAATATAAAGGTTGTGTCTTATTATCCAGGAACCAAATGGTCTGAATATAGGCTAGAAACCCAAGATTGGGATTTAAAGTTTCTACAATGCATTTACCTAATTCTTTCTTTACCTAAGAAAGAAGGGTAGAGAAGAGGAAAGGAAAGGGAATTCTCTGAGTCTAAGCTTTCTATTTTGTTTCTTTCCTGAAGATAATTATAACCATAATTATTTGGGCAGTATTCTTTAAAATAACAACATACCTATAATTTACAAAATAACCAAAACCATCCACTGTACAGATTTATAAATGCTTTCAGCTGAATTAGGATGAAGAATTCCTGTTTGGGGTCTGTACTGGCAGGTTTTGTGTGTCAACTTGATACAAGCTGAAGTTATCACAGAGAAAGGAGCTTCAGTTGAGAAAATACCTCTATGAGATCCAGGTGTAAGGCATTTTCTCAATTAGTGATCAAGGGAGGAGGGCCCCTTTGTGGGTGGTGCCATCCCTGGGCTGGTAGTTTTGGGTTCAATAAGAAAACAAGCTGAGCAAGCTAGGGTAAGCAAACCATTAAGTAGCATCCCTCCATGGCCTCTGCATCAGCTCCTGCTTCCTGACCTGTTTGAGTTCCAGTCCTGACTTCCTTTGGTGATCAACAGCAATGTGGAAAATGTAAGCTGATTAAATCCTTACCTCTCCAAATTGCTTCTTGGTCATGTTTGTACAGGGATAGAAACCCTGACTAAGACAGGGTCCTAAAGAAAATTGGAAAAATGATTAAGTCAAAATAAAACTAGCTAGCATTATTTGTTGTCCAGTCTTTATGCATCAAGAAAGTTCTTAACTCAAGTGTTGGCTATGGCAGATTGAAAGATTGAACAAAGTTAGGTCACTAGAAATTAGCAGCCCTTCTGAAACCTGCTTTGGAAGCAAGGCTCAGGAAATAGCAGGCTATTTCAGCATCCCTTAGGGTGAATTTTGTTAGGACTGCCCTCTGAGTTTTTCATTCTGAAATAAACTTATAACTAATATTTAGTTCCATAAAATATTTGTATTTAATGTGCAAGGTGCACAGATCAGTTCAGGATAAACTTTTTGCATCTGTTTGAGCAGGTAAGAGACAGCTAACTATATTTTCTATGAGTTACTGAGATCAATAACCAAATTGTAATTTGCTTACTTTTGATTCCTGCCTTATGAAATGATGGCATGATAAATTTTGAGGACATAATAGCCAACAAGATCCATTTGCTATTTATATTTGAAGATCTGGCTAGAGTCATTTTTATGTCTCCATCAGTTTCAGGGCTGGTCCCATGTAGAAGGATCAGAAAATCATAATACCTGTTATGTTTGGTCCTCTTGATTATTTTTCCTGTCTGTAGTCAAGATCTTCAGTGGGCCTTTCTTTAACAAATCTGATCCTTATTACTTTGGAAGGTGTTCAAAGCCTTTCTTTTCGTTCCTGTTAACACAAATATAGAGCCTCTCTCTCCAAAAAATAGCACATCTTTGGTCCAGCAACTGGAAATCATCAAAAGTACAAACTGATTTCATTCACCAGGTTCTTTTTTATTTAGGTCTGCTCTATATTGGCCTCTAGAAACTCTAGAAACTGTAGAAGGGCTTCCACAGATGTCTTGCAGACACCGAGACTACCATATTCCCTCAGAATACTATATTGAACAACACTTTCAGTCATGATAGTTGGCGAAAACAACACATTCCATTTCTTAGTTAGGATTCTCTAGACTCATAGAACTTATGGAATGACTCTCTCTCTCTCTCTCTCTCTCTCTCTCTCTCTCTCTATATATATATATATATATATATATATATATATATATTGAGGGAATTTATAGTACTGACTAGGGATCTCTAGGCTCATAGAACTTATGGAATGTCTCTCTCAATATATATATTAAGGGAATTTATTGTAATGACTTAGAGTCTGTAGTCCAACTAACCCTACATTCAGCATGTATAAATGGGAAGTCCTAAAATCTAGTAGTTTCTCAGTCCCATGAGGTTAGGTGTTTAAACTGGCCTTCTGTAGAAGAAGGTTCCAACAGATGTGTTGGCAAGTAAGTGCAAATAGTCAAAGAAGAGTGAATCTTCCTTCTTCCAATATCCTCATGTAGGCCTACAGCAGAAGGTGAGGCTCAAATTAAAGGTAAGTACCACCCCACTTGGATCTAAAACTTGCTTCATCCAAGATGACCTTGAATTCACAGATTTGCTTGCCTTAGTCTCCTCCAATTAAATACGTGTCCTATTTAGCCTGGACTTAAGATTTTCATGGTTACTATGCCTACAGATCTCCATGTAAAGATCCAGTTCAGAAACAATCCTTCCAGGCTAAAAATCAGGATTAGAGGTGTGCCCTCCATTTCTGCATTGTAGTTCACTCCAGATTTAATCATTTTGATAAGCAGAAATAGCCATCACACTCCATGACAAGCCAAATTTTAATAGTATCTATCCACAAACAAATAAAAACAAAACAAAAACAAACAAAAACCAATATCTATCTATGTAAGATACTAGAAGAAAACTCCAAGTCAAGGAGGCTAACTACACCCAAAAACCCACAGATAATAAATAAGTTTACACTAGCAAAATCAAAGAAGTGATAGCACGCACATGCACACGCACACGCACACGCACACGCACACGCACACGCACACGCACACGCACACACACACATACACGCACACGCACACCCACATGCGCAGGCACACATACACGCACACGCACAGGCACTCTCACACACACACCATATTCAACAACATAAGAAGAATTAACTAGTGTATGCTGTCTGTTTGGTGGTCCAGTGTTTGAGAGATCCTTGGGGTCCACATTAATTAAGACTGCTGGTCCTCTTATAGGGTCACCCTCAACTTCATTCAGCCTTCTCTAATTCACAGCAGGGGTCAGCTGCTTTTGTCAATTGGTTGGGTGCAAATATCTGCATCTGACTCTTTTAGCTGCTTGTTGATTCTTCTAGAATGTAGTCCTTCTAGGTCCCTTTTTGTGAGTGCTCCATAGCTTAAGTAATAGTGTCAGGCCTTGGGGCCTCCCCTTGAGCTGGATCCTACTTTGAGGCTGTCGCTGGACCTTCTTTTCCTTGGGTTCTTCTCCATTTTCACATCTGTAATTCTTTAAGACAGGAAAAATTATGGGTCAGAGTTATGGCTGTGGGATGATCTCCCTCTCCTTCATTTGAAGCCCTGTCTTCCTGCTGGAGGTAGGGTCTATAAGTTCCCTCTTCCTACTGTCAGGCATTTCATCTAAGGTCCCTCCATGTTAGACCTGTAAGACTCTCACCTCCCAGCTCTTTGGTCCATTCTGGAGGGTCCCTCCAACCTCCTATCTCCCGCCTGTTTCTATTCATTCTGGTAGTTCTCGGGGCTTCAGTCCTTTTCCCTCCCCCAGGGTCAGATCAGACTCCTCTCTCCTCCTTGTCCCCCTTCTATTCCCCTCTCCCCCACCCTGACTACTTTCCATCCCAGGTCCCTCCCTCCCCACTTGTGATTGCTTTCTTCTCTCTCCCAAGTGGGACTGAGATATGAGGACCCTGGTACATATAAAACAGAGGACTGCTGAGTCTGTATTCGTCCAGATATGATACATCTAACCCTCAATAGACTGGAGGCCTCAGAGATTTTACAGGTGAGGTGGGGTGTGGGATAGGGACATCCAGGTGGAGACAGGGAGGAGAGGAGGTATGGGATGTGAAACTGTCTGAGGGTGGATACAGGTTGCCAGGGTGGGGAATAAAATATGGAGTGTATACAAATAATTAATAAAAAAAATCTTCCAAAAATTAAAATGACCAATCAACTAAAAAAAGTTATACTATATATATATATATATATATATATATATATATATATATATATATATATATACATATGAAATAAATGTATGATTTTTAAAATTCAAGGAAGAGAAGAAGAAGAAGAATTAACAATCAATTGTTGGTCACTATTTCTCTTAAAATCATTGGACTTAACTCCTCAATAGAAGACACAGACTAACAGGAGGGAAAGGAAACAGGATCCATAATTCTTTTGTATATAATAAACAAACCTCAATACCAAAGATAAATCTCACCCTGAAATAAAGTTATAGAAAAGTTTTTCCAAGCAAACAGGTATGAGAAGAAAGCTGGGGTATCCATTCTACATTCTAATCACATCCTCTTCCAACCATATTTAATCAAAAGAGGCAGAGAAGGACATTTCATTGTCATCAAACGATAAATGCACCAGGATGATTTTTGAATTGTGCATAGCTATGCTCCAAATAAAAGGACACACCCATTTATAAAAGAAACATTACTAAAGTTTAAATCACACATTGAATGCCACACAATACTATTGGGAGACTTCAGCACCACACCAAGTTATTTATTACACATATTTTATATGTGTACATTCACAAATTTAAGAAAATGGTTAGAGTATTGGTTACTGTTTTTATCTAGTAAGAGATTACTGATTAAATAATCATTGTAAACTGCTGAGCTACTATTAAATGAAAATGTAATATTTGTAGCACTAACAGTGGGGCTAGATTTTAACCAGCAAATAAACTGAGATAGAAATTTATGAGGTCATTAAGAGGTGAATTAAGTGGCAATGCTATCCCCTGGAATCCTCCAGAAGGTATAAATTTATCCAGTAAAATAGTGAAAATAAACATTTGTTTCCTGTAATAATACAGAATTATTTTCTTTTTCTTTTTTTTTTTTGGAGCAAATGTAAAGCAAGAATTTATTAAATAGTAAATACTGACCAAGAGATGGACTTTGATCAGGACCAGTCTCCAGAATTTCACACCTGAGAATGGCCTTGAGCCATGTGTCCAGGGGCATATAGAACAAACATATAGGCTACTATACTTTCCCACAAGACTTTGTAGTTTCCTAAGAACTACAGTTCCCAGCATTCCAGGAAGTTACCTATTTCCTGGGCAGGTCATGTTTACGTGTAAATTTGGGGGCAGTATAGTAGTATAAGTCTTTTTTTCCCCACCTATTACCAACTGCCCAGCTTTTATTTTTTTTTTATTGTTATTTTTTTTATTCGATATAATTTATTTACATTTCAAATGATTTCCCCTTTTCTAGCCCCCCCACTCCCCGAAAGTCCCATAAGCCCCCTTCTCTTCCCCTGTCCTCCCTCCCACCCCTTCCCAGTTCCCCGTTCTGGTTTTGCCAAATACTGTTTCACTGAGTCTTTCCAGAACCAGGAACCACTCCTGCTTTCTTCTTGTACCTCATTTGATGTGTGGATTATGTTTTGGGTATTCCAGTTTTCTAGGTTAATAACCACTTATTAGTGAGTGCATACCATGATTCACCTTTTGAGTCTGGGTTACCTCACTTAGTATGATGTTCTCTAGCTCCATCCATTTGCCTAAGAATTTCATGAATTCATTGTTTCTAATGGCTGAATAGTACTCCATTGTGTAGATATACCACATTTTTTGCATCCACTCTTCTGTTGAGGGATACCTGGGTTCTTTCCAGCATCTGGCAATTATAAATAGGGCTGCTATGAACATAGTAGAGCATGTATCCTTATTACATGGTGGGGAATCCTCTGGGTATATGCCCAGGAGTGGTATAGCAGGATCTTCTGGAAGTGAGGTGCCCAGTTTTCGGAGGAACCGCCAGACTGCTTTCCAGAGTGGTTGTACCAATTTGCAACCCCACCAGCAGTGGAGGAGTGTTCCTCTTTCTCCACACCCTCTCCAACACCTGCTGTCTCCTGAATTTTTAATCTTAGCCATTCTGACTGGTGTAAGATGAAATCTTAGAGTTGTTTTGATTTGCATTTCCCTAATGACTAATGAAGTTGAGCATTTTTTAAGATGCTTCTCCGCCATCCGAAGTTCTTCAGGTGAGAATTCTTTGTTTAACTCTGTACCCCATTTTTTAATAGGGTTGTTTGGTTTTCTGGAGTCTAACTTCTTGAGTTCTTTATATATATTGGATATTAGCCCTCTATCTGATGTAGGATTGGTGAAGATCTTTTCCCAATTTGTTGGTTGCCGATCTGTCCTCTTGATGGTGTCCTTTGCCTTACAGAAACTCTGTAACCTTATGAGGTCCCATTTGTCAATTCTTGCTCTTAGAGCATACGCTATTGGTGTTCTGTTCAGAAACTTTCTCCCTGTACCGATGTCCTCAAGTGTCTTCCCCAGTTTCTTTTCTATTAGCTTCAGAGTGTCTGGCTTTATGTGGAGGTCCTTGATCCATTTGGATTTGAGCTTAGTACAAGGAGACAAGGATGGATCAATTCGCATTCTTCTGCATGCTGACCTCCAGTTGAACCAGCACCATTTGTTGAAAAGGCTATCTTTTTTCCATTGGATGTTTTCAGCCTCTTTGTCGAGGATCAAGTGGCCATAGGTGTGTGGGTTCATTTCTGGATCTTCAATCCTGTTCCATTGATCCTCCTGCCTGTCACTGTACCAATACCATGCAGTTTTTAACACTATTGCTCTGTAGTATTGCTTGAGGGCAGGGATACTGATTCCCCCAGATTTTCTTTTGTTGCTGAGAATAGTTTTAGCTATCCTGGGTTTTTTGTTGTTCCAGATGAATTTGATAATTGCTCTTTCTAACTCTGTGAAGAATTGAGTTGGGATTTTGATGGGTATTGCATTGAATCTGTATAGTGCTTTAGGCAAAATGGCCATTTTAACTATATTGATTCTACCGATCCATGAGCATGGGAGGTTTTCCCATTTTTTGAGGTCTTCTTCCATTTCCTTCTTCAGAGTCTTGAAGTTCTTGTCATACAGATCTTTCACATGTTTGGTAAGAGTCACCCCAAGATACTTTATACTGTTTGTGGCTATTGTGAAGGGGGTCATTTCCCTAATTTCTTTCTCAGCCTGCTTATCCTTTGAGTATAGGAAGGCCACTGATTTGCTTGAGTTGATTTTATAACCTGCCACTTTGCTGAAGTTGTTTATCAGCTGTAGGAGCTCTCTAGTGGAGTTTTTTGGGTCACTTAGGTAGACTATCATGTCGTCTGCAAATAATGATAGTTTGACTTCCTCCTTTCCAATTTGTATCCCTTTGACCTCCTTATGTTATCGAATTGCCCGAGCTAGTACCTCAAGTACAATATTGAAAAGATAAGGAGAAAGGGGGCAGCCTTGTCTGGTCCCTGATTTCAGTGGGATTGCTTCAAGTTTCTCTCCATTTAGAATTATTTTCAAAGCAAGGATATATGAGCTTCCCTTCTTGCAAATACTCATCAATTTTTCTGAATCATGATAAATTTTACTTCAGAAGTTAGAAAAGACATTCAATAAATAGAAATAAAACTATATTTTAGATTTCGAATCTGTACTACTCATAAATATCTGAATGTTTGAATTCATTAGAAATTACTTTATATATGTTATCTGATGTTATATGATGAGTTATACTCTTTCCAATGATATTTAGATATGTCATTCCTCAGAACAATAAATATTCAATAAATATTGAGATATTTCCAAAAATTAAGTAATAAAAGAACAACACGGTGACTTGTGCCTCTAATGCCAGCACTAGGGAAGCCAAAGAAAGATAATTGTGAGTTCAAGCCAGTCTCCATTTCAAGTGAGGCCTTCTCTCAATAACAACAACAACATAAAATCCTCACAACAAAGTAAAACAAATTTCAGAAAAGCAAGGAACAAAAAAAGAGTGGATGCAGATGTCAATAAGTGAATAGACTACTTGCTGAACATGACAGAGTCCCTGAGTTCCATCCCCAACACTGCATAAATGGAATAAAGATGAGCTGAACCTTGCAGAAACATGAAAATCAGGAAGGCGTTGTCATCCTTGAGATACATTGAGAACACAAGGCAGCCTGGAGCCCAGGCTGTCTCAAATATCCCCCAATAGGAAATTAACAAAAATGCCTCTGGTTGCTGAATCTCAAACAGGGAATAGCAAATAAGTCAGATAAAATTGATCACGTTGATTTCTATTTATTTCAAATCAGCACCAAATATAAATTCAAGAGGAATAATACCTCTTGGATGTAAAAGTAAAAAAAAAAAAAAAGAAATCAAACATAGATACAACATATATAAGTGTTGTTTGAAAATTTTTCCCATGCTTTAATATCATAATATGATCCAATGGTGCTCTGATATTTACAAATTCATGAAATCAGGGAATAATATCATCCTTCTACCCAATTGATGACTAATTAAAACTTCTCTTTACCTGTAGTAACTTCTGCCTGAGGAGCAGCAGATAAAATCTTTAATTCTTCAGTATTAGCATTTGAGGTTTTCCCACTGTGGCCATCTATGGCTTTTTTTCATAACAGGTGACTTACTAACAGTATTTACTGAACTCTTTATGTCATCTGACCTCTTTTGATTATGGTCACAAATGATATGGTCATCCTCTCCAAATATATCTATATAGTTGCTAATCATGATTTTTATGATAGACATCTGAAACACCACAAGACAAAAACAAGATCCTCTGCCATTTCACATAGTTTACCAAATTGAAATCTATAAAAAATTGAAATCCAAAATTATGAGGAAAATACCAGTTATTATGAGCAGGTATAAATTATGAAATGAAGTCTCTGTCTGAAATGGAAACTCTAAGTTCTTTGCAACTTACTTAACCTAGTTAAAATTGTTTACACATTGCCAAGAATGGGAGAACTACTAAAGCAAAGTAACATTCCAGAACTGATATGCTGCCAGAATAACTATGAGTGAATCACATTAATGACTTCAAAGGTTTCTTGAATTGGTGATTTTTTTTTTGCAGGGTGTGGAGAGGAGGTGGAGTTTCATTGTGATGGTTTGAGTGGTATGCCTTGTCTAATTCCAGGCATTGCAATGTATAATACCATCTTTGTGAATTGTTTCAGGTGGTTTGAGTGGCTTGGCTTCCCTGGAGGAAGTATTTCATTGGTTAGAATTCAAGGTTACAAAAGCCAGGTGCCATTTGCAATATACATTCTGTGCTTCACGTTTGCTGCCTAAGATGACAGCCACCAGGTCTTTGCTTCCTGTTTGGTTTTCTGTCCTTCCTGCAGCCATGCTCCTCTGTCATGACTTTGAAGGACTGTAATCTCTCTACATCTTTAAGTCCCAAATAAACATTTACTTCTATGAGTTGCTTTAGTCATGCTTTTTTATTAAAGCAATAAAAAAATGACTAATATAAGAAGTTGGTGAGAAGAGATCTTAGTTGAGAAACTGCAACACCAGATTGGCCTACTGTGTAGGTAAGTCTATGGGATATTTTCTTCATTAACAATAGAATTTGTAGGGCCCAGATCTCCAGGATGGTGCGACCCATGAGCTATTAGTGAGACATAGAGAGAGATCTGGGATACAGGACAGGAGGCAGCACTCCTACACAGCTTCTGCTTCAGTTCTTTCCTCCAGGTTCCTGCCGTGCATTGGTTTGGGCCCTGACATTTCTCAGTAATTTACAGGTAACTGGAAGTATATCACAAAGTGTAATCTTTCCTCCACAAGTTTCTTTTCATCAGTGTTTTATTGTAGGAACAGTAACAAATTAAGACACTTTCTAAATTAAACTAGCCATTTCTTGGGCTATCCTACTCCATGGTGGGTAACAGCACCATGACTTTCTTCCTGTGTATCTTATTTCTAGAAACTACTTGTTAAAAAGTACCCTTGTTTGCTTTTCTTTTTGTTGTTGTCCTTCTGTTTTCCTTTTCAAAATGTATGTTCTTTGTTGATTCTCTGTGAATTTATTGTGTTAGGTGCAATGTGTGCTTTGAGCTTTAATAAAGTTTCTTTTACGAAAGAGGGTGCCCTTGCATTGGGAGCATAGATGTTCAGGATTGAGAGTTCTTCTTGTTGTAATTTTCCTTTGACCAGCAAGAAGTGTCCCTCAGAGTCTCTTTTGATGACTTTGGGTTGAAAGTCAATTTTATCTGATATTAAAATGGCTACTCCAGCTTGTTTCCTGAGACCATTTGCTTGTAAAATTGTCTTCCAGCCTTTTACTCTAAGGTAGTGTTTGTCTTTGACCCTTAGGTGTGTTTCCTGTAAGCAGCAAAATGTAGGGTCCTGTTGACATATCCAGTCAGTTAGTCTATGTCTTTTTATTGGGGCATTGAGTCCATTGATGCTAAGAGATATTAAGGAATAGTGATTGTTACTCTCTGTCATGTTTGACGTTATTTTTTTAAATTTGATTGGTTAACTTCTTTTGGGTTTGATGAAAGGTTACTATCTTGCTTTTTCCAGGGTGAAGTTTCCCTCCTTGTATTGGTGTTTTCCTCCTATTATCCTTTGTAGAGCTGGGTTTGTGGACAGATATTGGGTAAACTTGGTTTTGTCATGGAATATCTTAGTTTCTCCATCTACGGTGATTGAGAGTTTTGCTGGATATAGTAGTTTTGGTTGGCATTTGTGTTCTCTTAGAGTCTTCATGAGATCAGCCCAGGATCTTCTAGCCTTCATAGTCTCAGGTGAAAAGTCTTCTGTGATTCTGATAGGTCTTCCTTTATATGTTACATGGCCTTTTTCTCTTACTGCCTTTAATATTCTTTCTTTGTTTAGTACATTTGGTGTTTTGATTATTATGTGACGGGAAGTATTTCTGTTCTGGTCCAGTCTGTTTGGAGTTCTGTAGGCTTCTTGTATATTCATGGGATGGGCATCTCTCTCTTTAGGTTAGGGAAGTTTTCTTCCATAATTTTATTGAAGATATTTGCTGGCCCTTTAACTTGTAAATCTTCACTCTCATCTATGCCTATAATCCTTAGGTTTGGTCTTCTCATTGTGTCCTGGATTTCCTGGATATTTTGGGTTACAAGCTTTTTGCTTTTTGCATTTTCTTTAACTGTTGAGTCCATGGTTTCTATGGTATCTTCAGCGTCTGAGATCCTTTCTTCTATCTCTTGTATTCTGTTGTTGATATTTGCATCTATGTCCACTGATTTCTTCCCAAGGCTTTCTATCTCCAAAGTTGTCTCCCTTTGAATATTCTTAGTTGTTTCTACTTCTGATTTTAGATCCTGCATTGTTTTGCTTAGCTCCTTCACTTGCTTGTTTGTGCTTTCCTGTAATTCTTTAAGAGATTTTTGTATTTCCTCTTTCATGACCTCAGCCTGTTGACCAAAGTTCTCCTGTATTTCTTTAAGTGTTTTTTGTGTTTCCTCATTATTGGCTGGAATACCCAAAACATAATCTACACATCAAATGAGGTACAAGAAGAAAGGAAGAGTGGCCCCTTGTTCTGGAAAGACTCAGTGAAGCAGTATTCAGCAAAACCAGAACAGGGAAGTGGGAACTGGTGGGTGGGAGGACAGGGGGAGAGAAGGGGACTTACGGGACTTTCTGGGAGTGGGGGGCTAGGAAAGGGGAAATCATTTGAAATGTAAATAAAAAATATATCGAATAAAAAATAAGAATGAAGATTTGTTGTTACAAATCTTGGGACACACTCTGGAACACAAGGAGCCGAAAGCATATTAGTGACCCTACTCACTGCAGTTATAAAAGTTTTTGCTATAGGTAAGGCAGAGATGCTGGAGCCATGGGTAAAAATGAGAGTTCAAAGTTCCTGTTACCTAAGAAAGCATTCTATAGACTATCATACAGGAAAATGATTCAAAGAAGTCAACGCTATACCTGACCCAGATTTCTCTAGGTAGTTATAGTTGAGAAAGAAGAACTAAGTAATAGCTTCATATTCTAATCAATGGCATGTATTTAACATGTGCAATATTCATAATACCATTGTAATAATATAAGACTATAAAAAACCCACAGGTATTGTACTCCTTGTAATTTGTCTCACATAGGAACTCAAAACAGTATTCTAGTCTGACCTTCACACAACTGTGTAGCATGTTCTGTCTTCCAAACCATGACAGTTATAGTGTAGAAGACCCTCAAGTAGTGGGATTATAGAACTGGCACTATACTCTTGCTTGAGAAATGCACCTGTTTATAAAGTTGCTATACATATCAAAGCAAAGGAAACTTATTGGCATGGAACATCTTTCTAGATGTTATAATCTTGTAAATACAAACCTATGAACCTTCAAATTGCATTCACTCTAAGTCTGTGCAGTTCTCCAAGTATTTACTGTATGTATCATTACATTTGTATAGCAGAAATGTTTTCCAAGCAGACATTCTTCAGCAAGGACACTAAGCTGATTTTCATATAAATCTGAATCAAGCAAGCTTCCTTGTATATTTCTAATAAAATCCCTTTGTAATGAAAAAACACAAGAAAATTAATGGCCAATGTACATTGTACAAAGTAATTTGAGAAAAATGTTTGTTTGTTTTTTTAAAGGAGTTTAGACAGGTGATTCTCAACTTGTATGTCACAACCCTTTTAGGGGTCACATGTCCTGGATATTAGATATTCCACACAGTACACATTTTAATTTATAACAGCAGCAAAATTTCAAGTATGAAATATCAGTGGAATGATGTCATGTTTAGGAATGACCACAGCATGATAAACTATATTACTGACACAGGACTAGGAAGGCTGAGAACCACTGGTTGAGACCCTATTTCATTCAGAGTTTCCCAGTCTATCACCAATGAGAATTCTGGCTCTAAAGTGTAAACTACAGGCAGGAGCCTATGTGTTCTTACCTAATTCTAGAATCATAGATGCAGTATCAATGAAATAACCCTACTTTCTGTTCTAATTGCCTTTCCTGGCATTCAGTCCACACTCATACCTTCAATCAGAGATCTGTACTCCACATCACAGCCTGAAGCTCTGTCTGTCTCAAAGGAGGCTAGCTCCTCTGCGGGACAACCAGATAGGAACCTATCATAATTGCTCTCTGAAAGGCTGTATGCAGCAGCTGACTAAAACAGATAAAGAATCCCACAGCCAACCATTGGTTGGAGCTCAGGGACTCTTATAGAAGAGTTGGGGAAAGGATTCAGGGTCCTGGTGGAGATAGGGAATCACAGGAAGACCAACAAAATCAACTAACCCGAACCATTGTGAACTATCAAGGTCTGACCACCAACCAAAAAGTATACAGTAGCTGGATCATGACATATGGTACATATGTAGCAAATGTGCAGCTCAGTCTCCATGTGGGTCCCCCAATATGTGCAACAGGGGCTATCCCTATAGCTGTTGACTGTCTGTGGAAACCAAATACCCAACTGGCCTCAGTAGAAGAAGTTTGTTAATCATGAAGACAGTTGGTGTGCCAGGGCGCCAGGATTTCACATGGGGGCCCTAACCCACTCACAGGATAAGGGAAGACATGCTGTGAAGGGTGAAGCGGTAGGGTGAAGCATTCAAGGTGTAAAATGAATAAATATATAAATGAATATATAAATTGGTAATAATAATAATAGTAAAAGTAAAAGAAGAAATATAAACAGTACCTATAAAAAATCAACAAAACTAACAAACAAAAACGAAAGTACTCTTCCTGAAAATAAACAACCATCAGAAAATTTCAGGGCCAGAAAATACCTGATTCTGATTACATAATTGGGTGAATTTGTACTTTCATTTCAGAGAGTAAAGTTGTAATATACATGTACACCTCTGCATACAGGCCCACCTGGAATAATGGTGAACTTTCTTATTGAGCACCCTGTTTTACATGTGCAACATCTCACAATTTCATATTCATTCCTTAAAATGTATAAATATTCAACTATTTAAATTAATTGTAAGCAGCAGCTTGTTTGAAGGGCAGAAAAGTGTCTTTGTTCATGAAATACCACAATTAATTTTCATGTTGTACTAAGGGTAGCAATTCAGACAAATGGAAGATTCCCAGGTGTTCCTGTATGTTTAAATTTCTTTGAAACCACATGGCCACTTCCAGTTACTGATCTTCACTTTCCTCCCTGTGATGTGGTCCCTCGTTTCTGGTAATGAGAGCGAGACACACTTGGCATGCTCAGGGGCCAAACGGGGATCATTTGCTACAATTGCCTAATGTTATTAAGCATGGCTACTCTCAGAACATTATCTTTTCTCTTGATGTCTAGGGCCTTAGCTCCCCAATCTATTGAGGGGCAATCTGGGATCATGGCTCAAATATAAATTAAAAAAAAAAAAGATATTTGCTCTAAAGCTACTGACGCTCACTGGTCAGTTAAGCATGATAGACTATTTAGAAGCAGGTTAGGCTAATTCTTCAATTTTTTTCATGGGGTTAGGATGGCAATATCTGACAAAGATAAAAGTGCTGGTTCATTTTCTTGGTAGAGAAAGAAAACAATTTCATGTGTCTACTGGACATAGGGCAACATCCAATTCTCTCATAACCTTTTATAAGTCTCTGGTAGACAAGCTATTTTGTACTGTTGTAATTTATGAGGAATTGTTTTTTGTTAAGTATCATTTAAGGCATATATTTTCTAAAGCACATTTTTATCACTATTATTACGTTTTCTGTTATTAATTCACATGGTAATAGTATAAAGGCGAAATCAATGGGAATGATTGCAATGCCAAAGCAAAGTCCAACTTAAATAAAAGAATAACAACATTCAAGAGAAAGTGTTCACATGTGTCTTTGTGATGAAGCTTTGAACTTCTCAGACAGTTACCTACCATGCCTTTTATCCAGGGTCATGTGTCCATAGTTCAAGAAAACTATCATCATCAGGCAATCTCAAGGACAGTAAGCACATATGCATCTCTAGAGTGATGTTGAATGTTGGTGATGCAAAATACTGCCTTCCCTTTAAAACAGAAGCTACTGTGAGCACAGATTCTTCATTCCAGTTAATGTGTTTTTCAGTATAAATCTTATCCCTCAGGGACAGTGTGATTTTTCTGATAAGAATCAGAATATTTGATCTGAATCTTGTCCATTTCCTGCAATTATGGACAATATGTCCTGTGTGGATTAAGTGCAGGCCTCTGTTATCACAGATCCAAACAGCTCAAGTACAAATATGTCTTTGAAGGTAAACCAGAGCCATGGCAATTATGGATGCATAGCTACAGCTGACAGGAATGAAGAAGACATTGAACTCTTCTTTTTTTTAGCTTCCAAATATATTTTCTTCCCTAATCCACTTTTCCCAATTTGATACATCAAGGTTTTCTTTGGATTAGATAATCTCCAAGATTGAATGACACTTCTAGTCACCAAAGCATTTTGGTGAATGGTCCTCTCTTACTTTTTCTTTTCTTCTATGAATATCTTTCTCAAGCATGCCATTCTAAGTTACTATTGGGATAGTTCTCTTTCAGAGATCAAATCACTATTTTACTTCCTGCATGTCCTGACCTCTAGTATGTATCCTAACATTTTTGTTTTTAAGAAAACATTCTTTTTCTCGACTAAACTACTAAGACTTTTATTTCCTTCATCAGCAACTTCTTTTTTTTCCACTATCTATATCTAAAGATGCCATCACATTTAAGAACCCAAGCAAATTTCAGTCATTGTTCCAAGGTTTCACTCTGTAAAATGACAACCATACACAGATTTAGTCCCTATTTTCTCTCATTTGAATTGGTTATATGATTACAGGCACTGATGACAAAAAAGATCAATATATAACAAAGAACAATGTGTATATCTAATTCATTGATAATATCAAAGAAAGGTCTACAAATATTTTTA
Organism: Apodemus sylvaticus; assembly: GCF_947179515.1. Lineage (NCBI taxonomy): Eukaryota > Metazoa > Chordata > Mammalia > Rodentia > Muridae > Apodemus > Apodemus sylvaticus. The sequence continues at coordinate 153,777,605 of NC_067475.1, forward strand.
ATAATAAGATTTAGTAATCTCAGAGACAATGATATTAAGGTAGACTCTAGAGTAATATGGAGTCGTAGGGCACTGAAAGTATTGGTAGTTGGAGAATATGTGGGGTACTTCCAAAGATCCATTTCGTCCAACAAGCTGGTACGTTTGGATCTTTGCTGAAATCAGTGAAAAACATAGGAATGCTATTTCTTTTCACTTTATTTAATTTTTCTTTAAATTAGGAGACTCAAAATTCAGTAGGATTTATTTCTATATTATTTTCTTATTTCTGTTTAATTAGATAATTGCTTTATTTACATTTCAAATGGTGTCCCCTTTCCTTGTTACCACTCTGAAAAGCTTCCATCACTCCTCCGCCTCATGACTAACCTCCCCCTCCTTACCAACTCACCTTCCATTTTTCTGACCTAGTTTTCCATATACTGGGGCATAGAGCTTTCACTGGACCAATGGCCTCTCCTCTTATTTCTATTTTAAAAGGATCTTACCTTCATGAATACATTATCAATACATTCATCAGTTTGATGAAAAAATTACCTAGAACAAAGGTTCCCAGAAATTATGTGAAATAGGACAGATGCAGAAACCCAAAATGAAACTCACAAGTATAACTGAAGGCAGCATTCTTTCCAAGCAAACAATTGGTGGGAATTTATGAAATAGGTTGTTTTTATTGGTGCTGGAGTGGTTTGCAAAGTTGCTTACGGGGTTGTATACCCATTGCCTTCTTGGTTCTCTGAATCTAATCACAAAGGGAAATCATTATTTGTTGTAGTTGAAATCACTTAACCTATGCATGCCCTTCATATTTTATAGCCTGTATGTCTTATGTATCACCACAAATACACAGAAAATAACTATTCAGCATTATAACATTCATAATAATGACATTGCATGTAGGAATTAGAGTCCAGCAATAAAATAATACCAATTTTTTAGTCCACTGCTGTGACTTTATGACTGAGCAGCCATGGGCAACTGTAAATTAATAGCAGTATCTGCACTTCACAACACAACTTGCCTGACTACACTTCTAGTATAGCCCTTGACTTTCTCCCCACGCCCTTGAACTGAGAGCTCTAATCTTAGATCATAGTATCTCTGCCTCCCATATGGGTATATTAGGCTATTTTTTAAGTCTTGCATAAGATAAAAGCATGGTGACACATGTCTTTATCACCAGATTTTAGAAACTGAGCCAAGGGAGTTTCTGTGAGTTTCAGGTCAGCTTGGTCTACAAAGGAAGTTCAAGGACATCCAGAGATTTTATGAAGAAAAAATCCAATTTGGTATTGAATTGCTGTTCTATGTTTTATACATATCAAAATTAATACTCTATATATCAAAGTAAGTGACATATCCTTAATTAATTACTTAATCTCATTTCTGGGATTTACATACATTCAGGGCCATTTGAAAGAAGTACCAAAATTTGAAGGAGATTTGTTACCATAGGAATTTATCTATAACACACAGGTGACATTTGCCTTCCCATCTTTTAATAAATTCTCCATTGCTGTTTGTTATAATTCATAGTTGCACTACTAAATGATTATAACTTTTAAGTTATGGTAGTAGAACATGTATACACACCTACAATTCCCTCACAGAGAAGAGGAGTCACTGGACTTATTGGTAGTGCGTAATGCTCAGGTGTGTATGTCCTTGAACTGGAACAGTTGCTGAGGCCATGTTCTGTTTCCTTTATGTTGTTGATGGTATATGGAGTATTCTGGGCACATGAGGCCCTTGCTCAATGTGGATAAAACTGTGATGTTTTGTACCAAACTGAAATCATGTCTATTCGGAAACTTTTAGAGAGTTTCAATCATAAATGTTACTGGAGTAATCTGTGATAAAACACGGCAAACACAGGGGGTCTCTGTCATTTTGCATGGTTGTAAACCACATTTTACTTATGAGTCTTTAAAATTAAGTAGTTCAAAATTCTCATAAAATTCAGTGTTTATAAAATTAAGATGAGATTTATTTCTTAGATGATTGTGAGATGAGATTTTCAAGAGTGATCATCACAGTACAAAACAATAAGAGGGGATGATTTCCAGTTTTCACCTCATGATGACAGGTATGTAACACATTCTGTCTGCTTGAGTAACTTTGCTTGCCTTTGACACACTAATGGCTGTGCATCCAAGTACATTGCCTTTATTTTATTGAGAAACCCACATTGAAAACAAGTAGAATTTCACACATTCTACGCTGATTACATCATAATTCAGTCTTGATTGCTGAAGCAAATACCCAGGATTTTTTTTTTCATCTTTTCACAGCATTTTCTTCCAATGAGTTTGTTGAAGGGTATTCCAGTTCACAACTGACAAAAGACTGAGTTAGTGAGCTCAAATATCCATTTATATTTTTCTTATTTAAAATGTACCAATGATTCTTCCTCTACAGAGGAAAACCATTCGAAGGTGTACTTATTTTATAAAATGAAACAAAACCAAAAGCAAATCTATCATCAACCACCACAAAGTAACCCAGATACTCAGGATAATCCTGTAATAGTCCCATTGTAAAGAATTATCAAAGCTAGACTAATAGTTCATGCCTAATTACCTTATGGGCAATATCATTTGCCAGGACTTTATTGCAGTATCTAGGAAGGCATAAGATATATGCGGCTACAGGAACAGATAGATTGTAAGATGGCATTTGGTTAACAGAAGAATTTCTTGCAAGTTTATATAATATACAAAAAAGCTGTCCCAGAAGAACAGCATTTGGTTCTGTGAGTTTTTCTAAAAGACTGAACAAAGAGACAGTTATTTTAAAACAAGTTTCCTCAATTTGTAAATATGTAGAAAGGGGACAGAGTAATTGCATCTTATGTATGGACCTCCGTGATGAAACTGAAAGTAAGAATGTACACCTGAAATATTGCTTGAAATGTTTCCCCAGATTTGGGAAAAAATAACAAATTTAACTGCAATACAAAACTCATAATCACAAGCATGGTCCACTGTGACTCCCCAAGTCTCACTTCTGTTTTAAAATTTTTTCCCTGTTTGTGAACAATTGAAAACATTTGCTGTCAGTCAGGATTTTTAGTGAATATTTCTGGGATATATAATCTCTTATATGTGTAAGCAAATATAATTTCTATTTTGTTAATATTATTCACAAATTTTGCCAGCCATTACCTCTGCACTGCTGCTAATTTCTCATTGTCATTGACCTTTTGGGGTACAGCAAGCCACTGGTCATATAATTGAGAAGTCAGCAGACTTCCTTTCTTAGTTTGAAGAAATTCCGTATAAAGAAAGAAAAACTGTTTTGCAGATAAAATAAAGTATGGAGATTACACAAAATGCAGTCAACTTTATCATATGATAAGTTCCAACTTCCTTTACAACTACCCAAATTTCCCAAGTTAAAATGTTGACTGAGAAGTAGGGCCAATAAGTTTTGTCCATCAAAACAGGAAAACTAAGATTAGATATTCTGGACTGCTTGGATTGCAGAAAAAAAATCTCTCCTTAGGCCAAAGGCCTCTAGTGAACAGCTGAGCAAACTAGCACATCGAGATCAATACCTCAGGTCAAATACTGTTTTAAATGACAAAAAATACAGTTACGATAACTACAACAAAGACAACCATATTAAGTTATTATCTAACTTCTGAAGGGCCGAAAATCATGTCTATTACTGGAAGCATGGGATCACATGAAGCCATGGCTCTTAGAGAAGGTCCTATTAACATTTCTCTAAACAAGCGTGATTCTCAACACTGTTCTGAATATTTAAGTAATTAATAGCTGTAGATGATAGAATAAATTCATTTAAAGAAAATATGTTATACTGAACTATGATTCTGAAATAAGCAATCATTGTGATGGGAAATATACAAATCTTCAATGCTGTCTGACCTCCCTGTGGATGACACTTTCTGACTCTATTCAGTAAACCATATGCATTTTAAAAGTCTCCTATGATTTTGGCATGTTCGTCTCTAAGGTTCACGTTGTTAATGAAGCTGAATTTTCACATATACCTTTGATAGGTTAAAAAAGATTAAAGTATTGAGAATATTTGTGAATGAATATACATTTCACAATGTTTTGTAGAAAACTCCTCCTTTTCTTGGTCAGATATTATTACTGATATTTAACATCTATTCATCTATCTATCTATCATTTATCATATCACATATATTTTGATGAAAATCGTGTATTTAAGAAAGACACGTATGGTTCTATAATTGTTAAAATAATGTATTTTTAAAGCCAAAATATTGAAGGACCTGAAATGTACTTGTCCCTTAGTCAGTTACAGCATGAGCCTTTATTATATCATCACAATGGCCTGTGAACCTGACTGCCAAAGCATCCTCAGACTTCAGTGGTTGGTTTACCAACTGTAGTCTTCAGTTTGGTATTTATGCCAGGAAGAAAGTGATAGCTTCACATTCACTGATTGGTCCTCAATTTCAGGCTCCACTGTAAAGGTATGTATGTAATAACTAATTTGATTCCTATGATAGCCTAATGGAATCAGGAAGTGTTCAACCTTGATTTTCTGCCTCTTGTAAGCTAGCTTTAAACTTGGCTGTGGTTTCATGAAAAGGTTCTCATTATCAATATTTAGTACCAATCCCTTAAAGAAACAAAGTCATCACATAAGGAATAGTATGCTTTTAGCTTCCAGAAGAGTACTTTCTAGAAGTCTTCAAAAACTAGGGAAATATCAGGACAGGGAAGCTGGAGGGGGTTGATTGGGAAACAGGAAGAGGGAAGAGGGTTTATGGGACTTTCAGGAGGGGAAAGCAGGAAAGGGGAAATCATTTGAAATGTAAATAAAGAATATATCTAATTAAAAAAGAAAGAAATTAAACTCTTAAATCATCAAAAAGAAGCATACCTGTACATAGTATTTGTTATACAAATAAATGTAATTGTATGGTGAAATTATATTATTATTATGTATAATTTAAGCGCTTCTGTCCTGTTATTCAATGAATAGGTAAAGTTTTAGGTTTTCTAGTTTTAATCTATTAAAAAATTATTAGCAAAAGTAAAAAAAAAATACCTATCCTGGATTTGAGAGAGGATTATTTTCTAGAATATTTTCTTGTTTTACACATCATGAGCACAAACTTTTATTGTAATCTGGTCAGACTTCAACCTAAAATGTATGAATTCTCTGGTTTTCAGCAAATTGTTATTTTTCCTATATATATTGTGGTTTTTAAAGTTTCAAATATTTTAATGTTCACTCAGATAGAAAGAAATCACTTTCCACTCACTTCCAAGTATTTCATTTAGTTTTAATTTTTAATACCATTAAACTGAATTGGTATTATTTTTGTAAAATATCTTTACATTATTGATTGATGTAAAGATGTGTTATGATAACTATTGGCTGTTGTTACTTCTAACTCTTTGTATCTCACGGGGCTTAAATGCTTTCTACGTAAAAGCTGGTGTCTCTCTACATATTCTTTGAAAGATATATGTTTTAGGCAGCATTATAATACTTAATATGTGTTTTAGTATTCAAATTGTATGCAGGGAACAGCAAAGAAACCATCAAAGAATAGCTATGAATCCATATGTCTATTGATCTATCATCCATCAGTCTTTATAGTCTGTCTCTCACCTATATACCGTTCATACACATAAGTATAGTTGTGAAAATTTGTTATTCCTTACAAAGACTTATGGTTCATTAATGGTTTGAAAAACAATTTTGAAGCCACAAAGTACAAGTAAGGGAAATGCATGTGTCTCTTTGTCAGATGGCATGAGCCATAAACAATTGACATTCTTTTTTTTTTAATTTTTTTTATTCGATATAATTTATTTACATTTCAAATGATTTCCCCTTTTCTAGCCCCCCCACTCCCTGAAAGTCCCGTAAGCCCCCTTCTCTTCCCCTGTCCTCCCACCCACCCCTTCCCACTTCCCCGTTCTGATTTTGCCGAATACTGTTTCACTGAGTCTTTCCAGAACCAGGGGCCACTCCTCCTTTCTTCTTGTACCTCATTTGATGTGTGGATTATGTTTTGGGTATTCTAGTTTTCTAGGTTAATAACCACTTATTAGTGAGTGCATACCATGACTCACCTTTTGAGTCTGGGTTACCTCACTTAGTATGATGTTCTCTAGCTCCATCCATTTGCCTAAGAATTTCATGAATTCATTGTTTCTAATGGCTGAATAGTACTCCATTGTGTAGATATACCACATTTTTTGCATCCACTCTTCTGTTGAGGGATATCTGGGTTCTTTCCAGCATCTGGCAATTATAAATAGGGCTGCTATGACCATAGTAGAGCATGTATCCTTATTACATGGTGGGGAGTCCTCTGGGTATATGGCCAGGAGTGGTATAGCAGGATCTTCTGGAAGTGAGGTGCCCAGTTTTCGGAGGAACCGCCAGACTGATTTCCAGAGTGGTTGTACCAATTTGCAACCCTACCAGTAGTGGAGGAGTGTTCCACTTTATCCACACCCTCTCCAACACCTGCTGTGTCCTGAATTTTTTTTTTTTGCAGTGATACAAAGGACTTTATTTTAGAAGTGGGTGCAAAAGAGAAAGATCTGTTGGAGAGAGCTGGGCATATACAGAACCTGTCAAAAGACTTGGTGGGCAGATGCTTTTTTTTTTTTTTTTTAATTTTTTTAATTTGATATAATTTATTTACATTTCAAATGATTTCCCTTTTCTAGCCCCCCTACTCCCCGAAAGTCCCGTAAGCCCCCTTCTCTTCCCCTGTCCTCCCACCCACCCCTTCCCACTTCCCCGTTCTGGTTTTGCCGAATACTGTTTCACTGAGTCTTTCCAGAACCAGGGGCCACTCCTCCTTTCTTCTTGTACCTCATTTGATGTGTGGATTATGTTTTGGGTATTCCAGTTTTCTAGGTTAATATCCACTTATTAGTGAGTGCATACCATGATTCACCTTTTGAGTCTGGGTTACCTCACTTAGTATGATATTCTCTAGCTCCATCCATTTGCCTAAGAATTTCATGAATTCATTGTTTCTAATGGCTGAATAGTACTCCATTGTGTAGATATACCACATTTTTTGCATCCACTCTTCTGTTGAGGGATACCTGGGTTCTTTCCAGCATCTGGCAATTATAAATAGGGCTGCTATGAACATAGTAGAGCATGTATCCTTATTACATGGTGGGGAGTCTTCTGGGTATATTCCCAGGAGTGGTATAGCAGGATCTTCTGGAAGTGAGGTGCCCAGTTTTCGGAGGAACCGCCAGACTGCTTTCCAGAGTGGTTGTACCAATTTGCAACCCCACCAGCAGTGGAGGAGTGTTCCTCTTTCTCCACACCCTCTCCAACACCTGCTGTCTCCTGAATTTTTAATCTTTGCCATTCTGACTGGTGTAAGATGAAATCTTAGGGTTGTTTTGATTTGCATTTCCCTAATGACTAATGAAGTTGAGCATTTTTTAAGATGCTTCTCCGCCATCCAAAGTTCTTCAGGTGAGAATTCTTTGTTTAACTCTGTACCCCATTTTTTAATAGGGTTGTTTGGTTTTCTGGAGTCTAACTTCTTGAGTTCTTTATATATATTGGATATTAGCCCTCTATCTGATGTAGGATTGGTGAAGATCTTTTCCCAATTTGTTGGTTGCCGATTTGTCCTCTTGATGGTGTCCTTTGCCTTACAGAAACTTTGTAATTTTAAAAGGTCCCAGATTGTGTCTGTGGACCAGATGGAACCCGTGTGCACCCCCAGTGAGCGCCGCTGGTGTATGCTGCTGTGACCTCCCCTGTGTTCTGCTCACTCTGCTGGGCAGCCGATCCCCCAACCGGGCTGGCACACACAAGGTTAGCCTGGCCGCCCAGGCCCTGAGTCCAGGCAAAAGCCTGGCAGACCAAGGTCCAAGCAAAGTTCCCCTAGGGCTATGACTGTTAATTGGGTCTGCCAGGTGACCTGGATGGCGGGCGTGTGCGCCCACGCTCCCTGAAATAGCCAGGAGAGTCTGCTGTGCTAAAAACCTCCTGAGCGGGTTGACTCACAGATGGCCCACCAGCCGCCCAGTTCTTGGGGTCAGTCCTGTGCCTTTTGGGGCCTAGACCCCTGCTTTGTTAGCCTCAGGCTATGCCTGTTAAGGGTCTGCCTGCCAGAGCTCTCTGTCATCCTGCAGGCAAAATGGCAGTGCGCGCGCGCAGGCCCGGGCAAAAAACCTCCTGGCTGGGTTGGAACCCCAATGGCCACCCGAACAGCCCAGGGCCTGGGTGCAGGCCAATGCCCGTCGGGCTTAGACCCCCGTGGTGTTGGCGTCGGATTATGTTTGTGTACCTCAGTCTGTCCCATCTCTGGAGTCTGAAACCAAGATGGAGATGAGCCTCTCCTGACTGGCGGGAGGCCGAGTTCTGAAGTGGTGTCAGTGCAGCTAAAGGCGCCGCACAACCTCAGCTGCTTGCCGCCCGGCTGGTCAGTGAAGGTCAGTGGTCGTGGGCGCAGGGCCTAACTGGACCCTGTGTCGCCTTAGTTCCACTGCTGATGGCCCTTCAGCTGGACCAGCCACTGCTGCACTGCCGCTGCCAACTATTGACATTCTAATGGTCCTTCGGCCTGACTACTACAGAGGCCTGAAAATGCAATAGTTTGTCTTCCAACTGTAGTCACCAATTTGGTGTTCAGGAGCAGGAAAGGAAAATAAAATTTCAAGTCCATTGAATGGTTTTCCCTTCCAGGCTCCACAGAAAAGGTATTTTTATTACTAATTTGAATCTCATGATAGACTAATTGTATCAGGACGTGTTCTCTCTTGACTCCTCCAGATCATATGAACTAACTCTCAAATCAGCAGTGGTTTCTTGAAAAGGTAGTCATTGGAATATTCAGTACCAATGTTCTGTAGAAACAGCATCATTATGTGAGGAGAAGTGTGCTTTGAGCATAGAGGAGAACAGTTTTCTGTAAATCTTAAAAAAAAAAAAAAATCTGTCCAAGTTAGGAGTGAAGATTTCTTTTTATTGCAACCCATTTGTTTTAGCCACCATGAATACAAAGATTTTTAAAAAGAATTTGTTCTGACTTTCCTGACCAGACCCCAAATCTCTGGTTTTCTTCAAATTGTTATAGTTTCCAACACGTACTGTGTTCATGGAATCTATTTCTGGGTATTTGAACATTAATTCAGATTAGACAGGAACTACTTTCCAGACATGTTCATTTACTTTCAATTTGTTGATCATGAAACTGAGCTGGTATTATTTTTTAACATACCATTCCACTATTGTTTGAAGTATGTGATGACAACCATTGACTGCTGTTCCTCTTGCCTTCGAATCTCACACTTCTTAAATCTTTCTAAATAGAAGCTGATTTCTCTGCATGTTCTTTAAAAGATATTATATTTTGAGCAGAGTAATATTGACTTAATGTATTTTAATATTTGTATTGTATGAGTAGTATAAAGAAACTACAAAAAAAGTTGCCAATCCATTGTTATAGGGAAGAAGGTTATTCTGGATAAGATAAAAATGTTCAGAGGCCCTGAAGGTGTTTAGAGCAGAGACAAACTTCATTTTACCAATACTGTCTAAGAGAGAACAGAGAATATCAGCATAGAAAATTGGAGAAAAATGATGGAGGGAGAGATGCATTGTCTTCCTAAAGAAAATGGGGCTTCTGTAACATTTTGGGAATTAGCTTAGTGCAGAAGCTGATGGAGATCTTTGGGAAGGAACAGAAATCTAATGGAAATGTATAAAAATTAATTTTACTTCCTGTTCAGATAGCAGGAACCCTCAGTGTGGCTACTGGCAATCCTGATAGAAGTCACAAGTCAGTGGATGGCCATATGTTTCTTTTGCCAAAGGCAATGGAAATGACTCTTTATCCTAAAGTTGTTTTTTCACTAATTTTTGATTAATACTAATTTTGATTTTGAGCTTTATGTTTGTTTGTTTCTTTTTTTGAGATCTTTTTCTTAAATAGTCTATATTCTTTGTTTACATTCCAAACAATTTTCCCTTTCCTGGTTCCCTGCTCCCCATAAATCCCATAAGCCCTCTTAGCTCTGCCTATTCCCTAATCAACCCCTCCCACTTCTCTGTCCTGGTAATCCCCTACATTGCTGCATCAAGCATTTCCAGGACCAGGGCCCTCTCCTTCCTTCTTCTTGGGAATCATTTGATATGTGAATTATGTCTTGGGTATTCAGAGCTTCTGGGCTAATATCCACTTATCAGTGACTGCATTCCATGTATGTTCTTTTGTGATTGGGTTACCTCACTTAGGATGATATTTTCCAGTTCCAACCATTTGCCTAAGAATTTCATGAATTCATTGTTTTTAATTGCTGAGTAATATTCCATTGTGTAAATGTACCATATTTTCTTTATCCATTCCTCCATTGAGGGACATCTGGGTTCTTTCCAGCTTCTGGCTATTATAAATAGGGCTGCTATGAACAAAGTGGAGCATGTGTCCTTGTTGCATGCCGGGGAATCCTCTGGGTATATGCCTACGAGTGGTATAACAGGGTCCTCCATAAGTGTCATGCCCAGTTTTTTGAGGAACCGCCAGACTGATTTCCAGAGTGGCTTGTACCAGCTTGCAATCCCACTAGCAGTGGAGGAGTGTTCCTCTTTTCCCACATCCTCGCCAACACCTGTTGTCTAGTGAGTTTTTAATCTTAGCCATTCTGACTGGTGTGTGATGAAATCTCAGGGTTGTTTTGAATTGCATTTCCCTAATGACTAATGATGTTGAACATTTCTTAAGGTGCTTCTCAGCCATTTGAACTTCTTCAGGTGAAAATTCTTTGTTTAGCTCTGTTCACCATCTTTTAATAGGGTATTTGGTTCCTTAGGGTCTAACTTCTTCAGTTCTTTGTATATATTGGATATTAGCCCTCTGTCGGATGTTGGGTTGGTGAAGATCTTTTCCCAATTTGTTGGTTGCCGTTTTCTTCTTTTGACAGTGTCCTTTGCCTATCAGAAACTTTGTAATTTTATGAGGTCCCATTTGTCAGTTCTTGATTTTAGAGCATAAGCTATTGGTATTCTGTTCAGGAACTTTTCCTCTGTGCCCATGTCCTCAAGGGTCTTTCCCAGTTTCTTTTCTATTAGTTTCATTGTGTCTGCTTTTATGTGGAGGTCCTTGATCGATTTGGAGTTGAGCTTAGTAGAAAGATATAAGAATCAATCGATTTGCACTTTTTTTTTATTATTCTTTTTTTATTCGATATAATTTATTTACATTTCAAATGATTTCCCCTTTTCTAGCCCCCCCCCACTCCCCGAAAGTCCCGTAAGCCCCCTTCTCTTCCCCTGTCCTCCCTCCCACCCCTTCCCAGTTCCCCGTTCTGGTTTTGCCAAATACTGTTTCACTGAGTCTTTCCAGAACCAGGGACCACTCCTGCTTTCTTCTTGTATCTCATTTGATGTGTGGATTATGTTTTGGGTATTCCAGTTTTCTAGGTTAATATCCACTTATTAGTGAGTGCATACCATGATTCACCTTTTGAGTCTGGGTTACCTCACTTAGTATGATGTTCTCTAGCTCCATCCATTTGCCTAAGAATTTCATGAATTCATTGTTTCTAATGGCTGAATAGTACTCCATTGTGTAGATATACCACATTTTTTGCATCCACTCTTCTGTTGAGGGATACCTGGGTTCTTTCCAGCATCTGGCAATTATAAATAGGGCTGCTATGAACATAGTAGAGCATGTATCCTTATTACATGGTGGGGAATCCTCTGGGTATATGCCCAGGAGTGGTATAGCAGGATCTTCTGGAAGTGAGGTGCCCAGTTTTCGGAGGAACCGCCAGACTGCTTTCCAGAGTGGTTGTACCAATTTGCAACCCCACCAGCAGTGGAGGAGTGTTCCTCTTTCTCCACACCCTCTCCAACACCTGCTGTCTCCTGAATTTTTAATCTTAGCCATTCTGACTGGTGTAAGATGAAATCTTAGGGTTGTTTTGATTTGCATTTCCCTAATGACTAATGAAGTTGAGCATTTTTTAAGATGCTTCTCCGCCATCCAAAGTTCTTCAGGTGAGAATTCTTTGTTTAACTCTGTACCCCATTTTTTAATAGGGTTGTTCGGTTTTCTGGAGTCTAACTTCTTGAGTTCTTTATATATATTGGATATTAGCCCTCTATCTGATGTAGGATTGGTGAAGATCTTTTCCCAATTTGTTGGTTGCCGATCTGTCCTCTTGATGGTGTCCTTTGCCTTACAGAAACTCTGTAACCTTATGAGGTCCCATTTGTCAATTCTTGCTCTTAGAGCATACGCTATTGGTGTTCTGTTCAGAAACTTTCTCCCTGTACCGATGTCCTCAAGGGTCTTCCCCAGTTTCTTTTCTATTAGCTTCAGAGTGTCTGGCTTTATGTGGAGGTCCTTGATCCATTTGGATTTGAGCTTAGTACAAGGAGACAAGGATGGATCAATTCGCAATCTTCTGCATGCTGACCTCCAGTTGAACCAGCACCATTTGTTAAAAAGGCTATCTTTTTTCCATTGGATGTTTTCAGCCTCTTTGTCGAGGATCAAGTGGCCATAGGTGTGTGGGTTCATTTCTGGATCTTCAATCCTGTTCCATTGATCCTCCTGCCTGTCACTGTACCAATACCATGCAGTTTTTAACACTATAAAATTCTTGCCAACCGAATCCAAGAACACATCAAAACGATCATCCACCATGATCAAGTAGGCTTTATCCCGGGAATGCAGGGTTGGTTCAATATACGGAAATCCATCAATACAATCCACTACATAAACAAACTCAAAGAACAAAACCACATGGTCATTTCATTGGATGCTGAAAAAGCATTTGACAAAATTCAGCATCCTTTCATGCTTAAAGTCTTGGAGAGAACAGGAATTCAAGGCCCATACCTAAACATAGTAAAAGCAATATACAGCAAACCGGTAGCCAGCATCAAACTAAACGGAGAGAAACTTGAAGCAATCCCACTGAAATCAGGGACCAGACAAGGCTGCCCCCTTTCTCCTTATCTTTTCAATATTGTACTTGAGGTACTAGCTCGGGCAATTCGACAACATAAGGAGGTCAAAGGGATACAAATTGGAAAGGAGGAAGTCAAACTATCATTATTTGCAGACGACATGATCGTCTACCTAAGTGACCCAAAGAACTCCACTAGAGAGCTCCTACAGCTGATAAACAACTTCAGCAAAGTGGCAGGTTATAAAATCAACTCAAGCAAATCAGTGGCCTTCCTATACTCAAAGGATAAGCAGGCTGAGAAAGAAATTAGGGAAATGACCCCCTTCACAATAGCCACAAACAGTATAAAGTATCTTGGGGTGACTCTTACCAAACATGCGAAAGATCTGTATGACAAGAACTTCAAGACTCTGAAGAAGGAAATGGAAGAAGACCTCAAAAAATGGGAAAACCTCCCATGCTCATGGATCGGTAGAATCAATATAGTTAAAATGGCCATTTTGCCTAAAGCACTATACAGATTCAATGCAATACCCATCAAAATCCCAACTCAATTCTTCACAGAGTTAGAAAGAGCAATTATCAAATTCATCTGGAACAACAAAAAACCCAGGATAGCTAAAACTATTCTCAGCAACAAAAGAAAATCTGGGGGAATCAGTATCCCTGACCTCAAGCAATACTACAGAGCAATAGTGTTAAAAACTGCGATTTGCACTTTTTGCATGCTGACCTCCAGTTGAACCAACACCATTTGTTGAAAAGGCTTTTTTTTTTTTTTTTTTTTAGGTGTGGCCCCGAATAAGACTTTATTTACATGAACAAGTGGTAGGTCAGATTTTGCTGAGGCCAAATCATCTGCCTCTAGATACATACAAATAAAAGGACTGGAGTGGGACAAAATGAGAGTTTTTATCCTTCATTATAGAGATGTATCCTCATTTACCTTAGTTTTCTTTCTTAACATCAAAACAAGAAAGGGTTCGTGAAATCCAGTTTTCAGGGCTCCAAGTGCTGATACAGATAGTGAATATAAAACTCCTTTGAAGCTTTAGAGCATTATTTATGATTAAAGTATATAAGACTCATCCCAGAAAACTTTTATCCCATTTGTCTTTTTTTATCAAACATGTTTGTTTTTAAATTTTGATATTCAAAATTATAGTTTGGGTAGTTTTTTTATTGGATATATTCTTCATTTACATTTCAAATGATTTCCCCCTTTCCTTGATTCTCCCCTCCCCGCAAGTCCCATAAGCCCTTTTCCCTCTCCCTGTTCCCCCATCCACCCCTTCCCACTTCCCTGTTCTGGTATTGCCCTACACGGCTATACTGAGCCTTTCCAGAACCAAGGGCCACTCTTTCCTTCTTCTTGGACATCATTTGATATGTGGATTGTGTCTTGGGTATTCCAAGCTTCTAGGTTAATATCCACTTATTAGTGAGTGCATACCATGAGGGTTATCTCACTTAGGATGATGTTCTCCAGCTCCATCCATATATTTAAAAATTTCATCAATTCATGGTTTCTAATGGCTGAATAGCACTCCGTTGTGTATATATACCACATTTTTTTGTATCCATTCCTCTGTTGAGGGATATCTGGGTTCCTTCCAGCTTCTGGCTATTATAAATAGGGCTGCTATGAACATCGTAGATCCTGTAATGTAGCCATATTACATGCTGGGGAATCCTCTGGGTATATGCTCATGAGTGGTATAACAGGGTCCTCCACAAGTGTCATGCCCAGTTTTCTGAGGAGCCACCAGACTGATTTCCAGAGTCGTTGTACCAGCTTGCAATCCCATCAGCAGTGGATTAGTGTTCCTCTTTTTCCACATCCTCGCCAACACCTGCTGTCTACTGAGTTTTTAATTTTAGCCATTCTGTTGGTGTGAGGTGAAATCTCAGGGTTGTTTTGATTTGCATTTCCCTAATGACTAATGATGTTGAACATTTCTTAAGGTGCTTCTCAATCATCTGAAGTTCTTCAGGTGAAAATCCTTTGTTTAGCTCTCTATGCCATTTTTAATAGGGTTATTTGTTTTTTTTTTTTTGAGTTCTTTGTATATATTTGATATTAGCCATCTGTCAGATGTAGGGTTAGTGAAGATCTTCTACCAATATGTTGGTTGCCGTTTTGTCCTTTTGAAGGTGTCCTTTGCCTTACAAAAACTTTGCAATTTCATGAGGTCCCATTTGCCAATTCTTGATTTTAGAGCAGAAGCTATTGGTGTTCTGTTCAGGAACTTTCTCCCTGTGCCCATGTCCTCAAGAGATTTCCACAGTTTCTTTTCTATTAGATTCAGTGTGTCTGGCTTTTTGTGGAAGTTCTTGATCCACTTGGAGTTGAGCTTTGTATAAGGAGATAAGAATGGATCAATTTGCATTCTTCTGCATGCTGACCTCCAATTGAACTAGCAACATTTGTTGAAAATGCTATCTTTTTTCCACTGGATATTTTCAGCTCCTTTGTCGAAGATCAAGTGACCATAGGTGTGTGGGTTCATTTCTGGGTCTTCAACCCTATTCCATTGATCCACCTGTCACTGTACCAATACGATGCTGTTTTTTTTTTTTTTTTTTTTTTTAAACACTATTGCTCTGTAGTATTGCTTGAGGTCCGGGATACTGGTTCTTTTACTGTTGAGAATAGATTTAGCTATCCTGGGTTTTTTGTTATTCCAGATGAATTTGAGAATTGCTCTTTCTAACTCTATAAAGAACTGAGTTGGGATTTTGATGGGGATTGCAATGAATCTGTATATTACTTTTGGCAAGATGGCCATTTTTACTATATTAATCCTGACAATCCATGAGAATGGAAGGTTTTTCCATTTTGTAAGCTCTTTTTCGATTTCCTTCTTCAGAGATCTGAAGTTCTTGTCATTAAGATCTTTTACTAGTTTGGTTAGCATCACACCAAGATAATTTATATTATTTGTGGCTATTGTGAAGGTTGTCATTTCCCTAATTTCTTTCTCAGCATGCTTATCATTTGAGTATATGAAGGCTATTGATATTCTTGAGTTGATTTTATAACCAGCCACTATGCTGAAGTTGTTTATCAGCTGTAGGAGTTCTCTGGTGGAGTTTTTTGGGTCAATTAAGTATACTATCCTATCATCTACTAATAGTGATAGTTTGAACGCTTCCTTTTCAATTTGTATCCCTTTGGCCTCCTTACATTGTCTAATTGCTCTAGCTAAAACTTCAAGTACTATATTGAAAAGATATGGAGAGAGGGGGCAGGCTTGTCTAGTGCCTGATTTTATTGGGAGTGTTTCAAGTTTCTCTCCACTTAGTTTGATGTTGGCTCCCTGTTTGCTATATATTGCTTTTACTATGTTTAGGTATGTGCCTTGAATTCCTGCTCTTTCCAAGACTTTTAGCATGAAAGGATGCTGAATTTTGTCAAATGCTTTTTCAGCATCTAATGAAATGACCATGTGTTTTTTTTTTTCTCTGAGTTTATTTATGTAATGGATTGCATTGATGGATTTCCATATATTGAACCAACCCTGCATTCCTGGGATGAAGCCTACTTGATCAATGGTGAATGATCTTTTTGATATGTTCTTGAATTCAGTTGGCAAGAATTTTCTTGAGTATTTTTGCATCGCTATTCATAAGGGAATTTTGTCTGAAGTTCTCTTTCTTTGTTGGATCTTTATGTTTTTTGGTATCAGCGTAATTTTGGCTTCATGGAACGAGTTGGATAGTGTTCCTTTTGTTTCTATTTTGTGGAATCATTTGATGAGTATTGGTGTTAGGACTTCTTTGAAGGTCTGATGGAATTCTGCACTAAAACCATCTGGTCCTGTGCTTTTTTTTTGGTTAGAATACCTTCAATGACAACTTCTATTTCCCTAGGGGTTATGGGACTGTTTATATGATCTATTTGATCCTGATTTAAATTGGATGTTTGGTATCTGTCTAGGAAATTGTCCCTTTCCTCCAGATTTTTCAGTTGTCTTGAGTATAGGCTTTTGTGGTAGGATCTGATGATTTTTTTTTTAATTTTATCAGTTTCTGTTGTTATATATCCCCTTTCATTTTTAATTTTGTTAATTTGGATATTGTCTCTGTGCCCTCTGGTTAGTCTGGCTTAGTGTTAATCTATCTTGGTGATTCTCTCAAAGAACCAGCTCCTAGTTTTGTTGATTTGTTGTTTGGTTCTCTTTGTTTCTACTTGATTGATTTTAAAGATTTCTTCTCTTCTACTCCTCTTGTGTGAATTATCTTCTTTTTGTTCCAGGTATTTCAGGTGTGCTCTTAAGCTGCTAGTCTTTGCTCTCTGCAGTTTCTTTTTGGAGGCACTCAGGGCTTTGCACTGCTTTCATTGTATCCCATAAATAAAATAAATTCTAAATAAAAAGTCTTTGATTTCTTTCTTTATTTCTTCCTTGACCAAGGTATCATTGAGTAGAATATTGTTAAGCTTCCATGTGTATGTGAGCTTTCTGGGTTTGTTTGGTTTTTGTTTTTGTTTTTGTTTTTGCTGTTGAAGACCACTCTTACTCCATAGTGATCTGATAGAAGGCATGGGATTAATTTGAACTTCTTATATCTGTTGAGGTCTGTCTTGTGACCAATTATATGGTCAGTTTTGGAGAAGGTACCATGAGGTGCTTAGAAAAACGTATACTCTTTTGCTTTAGGATTAAATGTTATATATATGTTAAATCCAGTTGGTCCAAAGCTTCAATTAGTTTAACTGTGTCCATGTTTAGCTTCTGTTTTCTGGTCAGTCTATTGAGGAGAGTGAAGTGTCGAAGTCACCCACAATTATTGTGTTAGTTGTAATGTGTGCTTTGAGGTTTAGAAAAGTTTCTTTTACAAATGAGGGTGCCCTTGCACTTTAGCATAGATGTTCAGAACTGAGAGTTCTTCTTGCTGGATATTTGCTTTGACCAGTAAGAAATGCCCTTCCATGTGTCTTTTAATGACTTTAGGGTGAAAGTCAATTTTATCTGATATTAGAATGGCAACTCCAGCTTGTTTCCTGAGACCATTTGCTTGTAAAATTATTTTCCAGCCTTTTATTCTGAGGTAGTGTTTGTCTTTGATACTGAGGTGTGTTTCCTGTATGCAGCAAAATGTAGGGTCCTGTTTACATATCCAGTCTGTTAGTCTATGTCTTTTTATTGGGGGAATTGAGTCCATTGATATTAAGAGATATTAAGGAATAGTGATTACTTCTTCCTGTCATTTTTGAGGTTATTTTTATATTTGAGTGGTTATCTTCTTTTGGGTTTGATGAAAGAGTGTTACTATCTTGCTTTTTCCAGGGTGTACTTTCCATCCTTGTATTGGAGTTTTCCACCTACAATCCTTTTTAGGGCTGGGTTTGTGGAAAGATATTGTGTAAATTTGGTTTTGTCATGGAATATCTTGGTTTCTTCATCTATGGTGATTGAGAGTTAATCTTGACTGGCCTTTGTGTTCTCTTAGAGTCTGCATGAGATTTCCTTGATCTTCTAGCTTTCATGGTCTCTGGTGGAATTCTGGTGGAATTCTGATTAGTCTTTATATTTTACTTGGCCTTTTTCTCTTACTGGATTTAATATTCTTTCTTTGTTTAGTACATTTGGGGTTTTGATTATTATGTGATGGGAGATATTTCTGTTCTGGTTCAGTCTGTTTGGAATTCTGTAGTCTTCTTGTATGTTTATGGGTATCTATCTCTCTCTTTAAGTTAGGGAAGTTTTCTTCCATAATTTTGTTGAAGATATTTGCTGGCCCTTTAAGTTGTAAATCTTCATTCTCATCTATATATGTAATTCTTAGGTTTGGACTTCTTATTGTGTCCTGGATTTCCTGGATGTTTTGGGTTACAAGCTTTTTACATTTTGCATTTTCTTTGACTCTTGAGTTAATGCTTTCTATGTAACTTTAGCACCTGGGATTCTTTCTTCTGTCTCTTGTATTCTGCTCTTGATATTTGCATCTATGGCCCCTGATTTCTTCCCAAGGTTTTCTATCTCCAAAATTGTCCCCCTTTGTGACTTTTTAGTCGTTTTGACTTCTGTTTTTAGATCCTGGATGGTTTTGCTCAGTTCCTTCGCTTGTTTGTTTGTGTTTTACCTTAATTTTTGAGATTTTGTGTTTCCTCTTTCCTGACTTAAGCCTGTTGACTCAAGTTCTCCTGCATTTCTGTAAGTGATTTTGCGGTTCCTCTTTATTCACTTCTATCTGTTGTCCCATATTCTCCTGAATATCTTTAAGTGATTTTTGTTTTTCCTTTGTAAGAGCTTCTACCTTTTGATTCATGTTCTCCTGTATTTCTTTAAGAGATTTATTTATGTCCTTGTCATCCTTTAATAGCATCATGAGATTTTATTCTAAATCCAAATCTTGTTTGTCTGGTGTGTTGGGGTATCCAGGACTTGCTGTTGTCAGAGAATTGTGTTCGGATGCTGCCCTATTGCCTTGATTTCTGTTAGGAATGTTCCTATGTTTGTCCTTTCTCATCTTTTATCTCTGGTATCAGTTGTCGTGTTGTCACTGGCTTGTGCTTGAACATCCTGTGAGTCTGTAAGGCTATTTCCGTACCTCTGGATGACTGGCTTTTCCCCTGACACAGATTGCTGATGGGCTGCCCTACTCTATGGTACCATTGGAGGTCTGGTGTGCCTTGACCCAAGTAAAGTTGTGTTTGGGTTGTCTCTGTGAACCTGGAGTTGCTCCTGTCTGGTACATCTAGGTGCAAAGATGGTGGAGGCTACGGGGACCCCTTCCAAGTGTAGGTTACTTTGCAGGGCAAATGTCCCATGACAAGGCTGGTACACAGATGAGTGGCAGAGCTGCCCAGGCCTTTGGCTCAGGTAGAAGCATGGTGGGCTGTGTCCTGAGCAATGTTAAACTCGGGATATGTCTATGTACCTGGTGTTGCCTGTCTGGTCTGTCCAGGAGCAAAGATGTTCATCTGTTTCTAACCACCAGGAATCCATCTGTACTCTATCCTGAGCTGGGCCAATATTGCCATTTTAGAATATAAGGACTCCCTGAGAACTAACTAGATTTAATGTTTAGAAAAACCTGGCTATTTTTTTGACCTCAACATATATTAACTTACAAAGAGTAAAATATGTCATTTCAAAACATACATTTCACTCACATGTTTTCTTTACCATAATGTATCAGTCATTTGAAATCAGTCTTATGCACTAGAAAATTATTATGAAGAACTTTGCAGTTTGGTAGTCTTTTGCTATCTTAATTAGTACCATATACTTCCACAAATCAGTGAAACTGCACTGTTTGTTCAAGGCACAATTCATAACTATTCTGAAAATTCAATCATTTTAAAAACTCAGGCATTCTAATTTAATATGATCTTTGATTGTTATGTATCCAAAGTATACTATGTATTTAATTTCTAGATTCACAGATTATCTCCCATGTTGTTTCATTCTCAATTCTTTGTGCCACTAGGCATTAAAATATAAATGTTATTACATACTAATAAGCATGTAACCTCTTCTGTAGTTCTCAATGCTGTCTGACTTTCCTATGCAAGAAGCTCTCTGACTATACCCCACAAGCACTGTTATCTTTAAGGACTCCTGCAATTTTGGCATGTCTTAGACTCTTAGGATCATAGCGTAAATGATATCTCAATACTGCCCTTTTTACCTTAACCTTTCATGGGTTAACAGAAGTAGATATTGAGAATCTATAGGGTTGAATATACATTTCAAAATACTTTACAGAAATATTTCTCCTATTCTTGTACACATATTAGTGCAGATATAAATCCATATCTCTCCCATCTATTATCTATATAATTTCAAACAAATATACATGTAGATGAGAAAAATTTGATCTTCTGTATAAATACATGAGGATCAGCAATTATTCAAAAATAAAAAGCCACAAAGCTGAAGGGAATGAGGTGTATGTGGCATTTTCTCATATATTACATAGCCTTACACTATGGACATCACATTTCTAATTTACCATGGTTTTCTGTGATGATTTGTTTTCCATCAGTTGCTATATAATTAATTATAAGATTTACTGAGAATTTCCCAAGCTATTTTAGTCATTATTTGTTGTGCTTCTCAGCTGTACTACATAAACTTTATTGTATCCTAATATGTATGTATCTTCCTCCAAAGTCTTCAGTGTTTCCTCTGATTTTTGCATTTATTAGACTCTAAGGTTCAGAGTGTTGATGAAGTCTTCATGCTGTCTTTTTCACATTCACTCTGGATAGGTTAAAAAATTAAGAACCGAGAATCTTTGGAGATGAATATACATTTCATAATATTTTAAACAAATATTTCTCTTATTATTATACACATATTATTGTGGTCTATCTGTCAATCTATCTGTCTTTCCATCTATCTATCTATCTGTCTGTCTGTCTACCTATCTATCTTTGTGAAAATGTTATTCCTTACAATTATTCAAACAACTACTAAAAATATAATTTTTGAAGCCACTAAGTATAAGGAAAGGCAATGCATGTGTCACTGTTTCAGATGACATGAGCCTTAGACTATTGATATCACAATGGTCCTTCAGCCTGAGTACTGCAGAGGCCCCCAGACTTCAGTAGTTTGTCTACCAACTGCACTCACCAATTGGTTGTTCATGCGTTGGAAGACAGAATTTCGAGTTTGTTAAAAGATTCTCCCTTCTAGGCTCCACGGAAAAGGTATTTTTTAAATCTAATTTGAATCTCATGATAGACTAATTATATAAGAAAGTGTTTTCTCTTGATTCCTCTAGATATCAACTAACTCTCAATTTAGCAGTGGTTTCTTGAGAAGGTAGTCATTGAAGGAATATTCAGTACAAATCTTCTGTAGAAAGAGTATTATTAAGTGAGTTTAGGGATTCTTTGAGCATATAGGAGAATGGGTTCTGAAAATATTAAGAAAAAAATCGGTCCAAATTATGAGTGAGGATTATTTTATCTTCATTCCAATTTTTCTAACCACCATGACTACAAAGATTTTTAAAATGGATTTGTTCTGACTTTGGTAGACCCCAAATCTCTGGTTTCCTTCAAATTGTTATAGTTTCCAATACACATTGTGTTCATGGAATCTATTTCAAGATATTTGAATGTTAATTCAGATTAGACAGGAACTACTTTCCAGATACTTTTATTTACTTTCAATTTGTTTATCATGAAACTGAGTTGGTATTATCTTTCAACATATTTTTACATTAATGTTTCTGTGTGCAATACAACCATTGGTTCCTGTATCTCTTTTACACATTGATTCGCATGGATCCCAAAGGCTTTCTAAGTAAAGAGATCATGCATCTGTGCATAATCTTTGAAAGATGTATTATGATTTGGGCAGAATTATATTCCCTTAAAAAATATTTCTCATAAATAACCCATTTGTATGAGCAGGTTACTGTAAAGAAACATCCAGAAGATTAGTCACTCCAGTATTACAGGGAAGAATTTCATTATGGATAAGAGAGGAAACTGGTCATAGTCAGCTGGAAAATGTTGGAGCAGAGAGAAAACAGAAAGAGATTTTGTATGGCCAAGGCTGGGTAATCAAAAAGGAAGAATATCTGGAGAGAAAAATGGGGATGATTTGAGTAGGAGAGCTTTGTATTCATTAAGATGGAGAAGAGGTTCTATAGTTAACTCAGCACAGGAGAGCTTTTGGAGAGGTACAGGAATCTAGGTGGAGACTTTAAGATGTACAAGTATTTTTATTTCCCAGAATCAATGTTGATATCTCTAGAGGCAAGAATCAAGGAAAATGAGTCCTTTTCCTGGAATAGACCAACTCACAAATATTTTTTGAATGCTGGAGAGTTAGTTAGTTAGATTGGTTTTCTGATTTGACAGTGACCTAGTTTATTATAACAGTTTTGACAGCTCAGCTGAACATCAGAATCACCAAAGCAGACTTCTTTGGCTTGAGTTGTTTAGATTAATACAATTACACCTTCAGAAGACCATATAGCCCACCATGAGCCCATTTCTAAATTTTCACTGTTCAAGACAGTTTGAGGAAGGCACAATGACATTAAAAAGAAATTTCTGAAGGAAACAGACATATGGGCCAATATGGGAAAGGCCAGGGTGAACACATGTATAAAAAAATAATCTAAATTTTTTAACTATGGTTCATTAAATTTTTCTATCTTTCCCATTAGCATATTATTTATGTTAAGAGTTACAATTATCTTTTAATATCACATACTTTTTTTGTGAATTTCATACTTGTATACAATATATTAACTGTTATCATCATAAATGTTTCTATGATATTCCTCAGATATTCCCTTTAAACTTTATTTACTGTGTTTTCATACGATGAATCCTTTAAAATTTAGTATGAACATTGGTCTTATCCACTGAATACTCGTTCTATTAGGTGGAGACCTCTACCAGGAGTACCTTATTTTATATAAATTGAAACACTTATGAAGAAAGACATGGGAGAAATACAACGCACCTTGCTGTGCCAAGGCCCCGTGGAACTCACAAGAGGCATGAAGATGTGTAAAAAACACCTATCATTATTCAGCGACGTCTTGGTTGTTTCTAATAACCTGTGAGTATCTGCAACATGCATTCCTTATTGTTAGAGGCTACACTTTAACTAGGCCTTTTTTTTTTTTTACAAATATAAAATGTTGTTTTACTTCTTTTTTAAAAAAATATTATACTTACTTTATTACTTCATGATTGCAACTTTTTAGTCTTCTGTGGTTGAGGTTTGGCAGACACTCTCCTACACATTTCTCAATTTGTTTTGTCACAAGTTTTCGACACATTTTTAAAAGAATGAGTTATTAAAGGTGCTATCCTGCTATTTGAATCTGGGGAAACAATAACAAACTTGAAAAGGAGGCAGATGTGCAAGCACATGCCAGTAATTCTAGTATTGTTAAAGCTGACTTATGAGTATTGAAACTGTGGGATATGTGGACTATACAGTGAGACATGTTCCCAAGATTAAATATTTAAAATATGAGAAGTAGGTGTCCTCTTCTTGCTTATTGTTTTCAGATAGACTGTAGATAAAAGAGGGAAGGAATCCCTGATTATTATCCTTGTACACAAGTGGCAACCCATGTAAGCCTCTTGACCACATAGTTTCCAAATTAGCATTAAAAATTAAGATGCAGCCACAATCCCTACTAATAGCAATTCCTAATCAGGGAAAACTGCAGGTACAGGGTACTTCCTAGTTGGTGATTCTGCATATACTAGATAAAAATGCTGTGATTAAATGAAGCAGTATACAATGATGCACTCTAATTTATGCCCATGGAGGATCTTTTTGTGGGGCCACATCACATAAACTCTCTACTGCCCATGATCATAGCCTTCATATTATTATAGAAGGTACGAAGTTGGTATTAACATTATCAAGTTAATAATTCATGGTACATTCTTATAAGTTCATAAAAGTTTTGAGGACAGAAATCAATAATAAATAATAAAGCTTATTCAGTTTGGGCGATAAACTTTCTGATCGTCCTTAAATAGTATTCCTGAAGATCCACTTCAAAAATTGTGACAAAATGAAATGTTCAGAAGAGAATTCTTCAATACATTGTAGTTACAACCAACTGGGTAAATTTAGTTTTCAACCCTGATCAGTCACTGTAAGCTTGCAGCATAGAAAATGTTTATTAGTGTCTGATGCAGGTTCAAAATAAGTGAATGTCCTGGCTGTTTATCTACCACCCTCATCATTTCTACTCATTTCACCTTACGTCCACACTTGGAAATACTTACATTTTTAAAAGATAGTAGTAGACTCATTGAATAAATATATATATACTGATAGTGTACCTTTTAATGAAATTGGTGTAAGTGAAATTCACTTAGATTTTTGAGAGTAGAGGAAAGTTGTACTGGCTGGTTTTGTGTGGCAACTTGACTCGGGCTGGAGTTATCACAGAGAAAGGAGCTTCAGTTGGGGAAGTGCCTCTATGAGATCCAGCTGTGGGGGCATTTTTCTCAATTAGTGATCAAGTGGGGAGGGCCCCTTGTGGGTGGTACCACCTTTGGGCTGGTGTTCTTGGATTCTATAAGAGAGCAGGCTGAGCAAACCAGGGGAAGCAAGCCAGTAAGAAACATCCCTCCATGGCCTCTGCATCAGCTCCTGCTTCCTGACCTGCTTGAGTTCCAGTCCTGACTTCCTTTAGCGATGAACTGCAATGTGGAAATGTAAGCTCAATAAACCCTTTCCTCCCCCAACTTGTTTCTTGGTCATGATGTTTGTGCAGGAATAGAAACCCTGACTAAGACAAAAGTATAATGAATCTTTTTCTTGAATGACCATATATTTTTTTTCCACTTCTGCTGTGTAGTGATAGTAATTAAAACTATTTTGAGATTGTCATTCATGGTATGGAAAGAGCATAATTATTCTAATAGGAGGTGATTGTCATTATTTCTATTTTCATGGACATTATCTCTTATCAGACATTGAAAAGAGAAGTTTTGGATGTATACATTTCTTCTAAAGTTTGGTTCATACATACGCACACATATGTATATGTATATATCTATAATTAGAAGACTTGAGGTAGAAAAAAGATATAAGTACAAATGTTTCATAAGATTGATACATGTGTTTGTAAGTTTGTATGTGAGTGTGCATGCGTATATCCTTTCACAAATATTACATTATATGCTTGTATTTTGGCTGTTACATGTTACATTAGGTAGAGTGGTAAATCTTTCTCTATAATATCATGTTTCAAAAATGTCACATGTTTGAAGCTTAGATAGATTTATATATAGGACTTTTGAATCAGGATTTATTCTTGTGTCCTATTGTCTCCTGAATCTGAGAGAGGAAGAATCACTATCTTCAGTTTTGGACCAACACATCACCTTAACAGTGTGCAATGCAGAGTTACATACCCAAGTTCACACACACACACACACACACACACACACACACACACACACACACACGTGCCCCCGCGCGCGCACAGACGCTCACACGCACACATACACATGCGCACAAGCACATGCACATTCACACGCACATGCACTTCCTCTCACACATGCATGCACACCGAGGTCATATTCAGCCTATCATAAAGTAATAGAACAGTCACAAATCTGGGAAGGATTATGTCAAAAGATAGAAGGGAAGTTAGAGAGCAAAAAATAAAAAATAAACTGGTCAGAACACAGTGTATATGTTTGTGAATTTCTCAAAGGACCAGCTCCATAGAAAAGGAATGATGGAAGAAGGAAAGTAATCCTTCCAAGATTACTACTTCTTACAAACACTTTTGATTAGATCACAATGTTTGATTCGAAGACATTTCCAATTATTTGTTTAAATTATTGGGATAAATAATCATCTTTCTGGATTCTTGAATGAGATGTGCTTTGTATGTTTATAAAAGGAGCCATTGAAGTGTGCTGAAGTGACATCTTAGTATACAAAGAAGGACAATGGAAGATTATTTTTATCCAGCCAGACAATGTTTCTATATAATTTAATTTTGAAAGATTATTAAATGTAATTAAGTAAAACACAAAATTTTAACAAATTTTTTTTGGTATGGACAGTATGGAAATATAGCAATATGGTTAATTATTATCAAAATCACAAAGAGAAATCATGAAATACATGGCCTTCTAAAAATGCCATATATATACACAGACACACACAGACACATATAAACACACATATTCATAGTATAGTCATTCTAAAATTTCTCCAATCAGAAAACAATTAGGCTATGTCTATTTGTGAGCATTGAGAAACTAGTATCCAGTAACTTCTTTCAACACAAACTTGGTTGAATTCCATCTACTTTGGCTTGAACTGTGCCTGAATGAAAAAATGGACGGATCCTCCTCTGCTCTGGGACAGGAAGAACCTGGGTATTTCTAAAAGCAATTCCCACTACAATGCAGATCAAACTAACTGAGATACTTGATTCTCTTTCTAGGAAGAAGAGAAAGTTTAAAATAAAACACATAATCCCTTTGCAATACCTGTGTGCTGTGGATAATATGGACATAATCAACCTAGTCAGGATAAATGAAATCTGCACCTGCCGGACACTTGCCCTGTTTTGGCCCACTGGAATGTTTTTGGCCACCTTTAGGTAAGACCTACACTTTGGACTTGTATTCACAGGAGGATAGCTACAGAAATTGTGGGGCAACTTAATGCTTCCTAATTCACAGGTTAAATAATTAACCACAATATTTGCATAATAAGAATCTAGTTTAGTCTGATTGTATACATGCTGTCAAGTTCAATTTTTTTCCTTTTATAGTGTCCCTAGTTTGTCTATACTTTTCAAAACATGCATTTCAAATGTAAGTATATTATTTAATGTTTGATCTAGATGTTCATCAGGACTCCAGAAGATTCTTGGGGTAGAATGGAGAGACATTATTTTCTAAGCAGAATGTGGACCAAACAAGGACTTAGAAGATACCTTCCACATTCTTTGCCCTATAATATCCAGTATCTAGGTTTTAAAAATACAGAAATTGATCTCCCTCCAATAATATTGCATATTTTACTTATATTTAACCAATACCTCCAATACTGCCCAGGTAATTTCCATAAAAATAGTTTTTAATTGAGCACATTAAAAATAGCTACTCATAGAATGCTCAAGTATTTGAATATTTTGTGTCTAATGGTCAACTGATAAGGATAAGGGTCAAGGAGTAAGGTTTAACTGAATCTGCAGGTGATAGACACACACATTAGCTTATTTTGATATGCTGGAGCTCAATGTCCAGGCTCTTCTAAGCCTTCTTCAGTTAACATACCCTTCTTTACACTCCCAGCTCATCACCTCTGAATCTGTACTCAAATTTGTTTGTTCAGTATAATATATATAATACATATTATATATATATATAATATGTATATATGTGTATAGATATGTTTGTATGTGTAGGTTGGGTGTCACAGGCATCATCCACCCTTCTGACAAAAATGATTGTAGGCAGTGAGTAGAGTAGGTAAGCAGTTAATGGTAGAAACATGAATGTGGCAGTCTTTGAACAAGAATCAGTCCATAGTTCCACAGGAATACAGCTTGAGGTTATGAATGTTAGAATCATGGCAAAAGGAAGAAGAAAATTCTGTGAATGAAAGATCTTTGCAGCATAGATAATTATTTTCAGAAAGCGGAAGCTATGTAACTATTAGCTTACAGATGAAAAAACTATAGCTGATATGGGATTGTGAGCATGGGCAAGAGGAATAGTGCATTGGGTGAGGGATACTGTTTGAATCAGAAATACATTGATCAACAAGATAATGTTGATGACTATCAGACACTGAATATGTCAAATATCATTGAGGTATAACTCATTCAATATATAATTATCAGTTATAGAATGTTAGCATTGTGAATTCATCTTTATTCCATCTTTAATTAGAGTATTTTATGCTACAGTGGAATAGTGGTGAGCTTATTTTTAATTTGTACCAGGAGAGTTAACATGGTGACTCACACGAATTAAGCACTAGTTTCTAGGACCTCCTGTCTTGTATGCTAGTTCTGTAATTCACACAAGGAAATAAACAGTATTTTTTTCTTAAACGGTGTTCATCCTGAGTTAAGTGCATTCTAATGAAAGGTCATGTAACTTTCCTGTGGTTTAGTGCGAATAATGATACCTTTCTATATGAACATGTCCTCACGGTAAGAGGACACTTTCTTAATTATCCCTTTATACATATGAAACTAAAGCTAGGAGTAATTGTTGGCACAGCCATAGTCATACAGCTCTTAGAACACAGTCAAGTCTTGACATTCCCAACTAGCTGTCAAACTGTATTCAACTTCCTGTTAAAAGTGTTCCAGTGAAACAAGTCATTCAGAAAAGCAGCCATGTGGAAAATACCATCTACAGGTACACCTTCATGAGGGCCATTGGGTTTTATGAAGATTAATCTTAAAAGTCTCTCCATTGTCAAGACCCTAATCTTGTTTTTCACTTTTAACATTACAGTTCAAAAGAACAGAAAGATCGCTGGTATTATTTTATCAAAAGGTATTTTATTTGTAATTATACTTTAATTCTGTACTGATATGGGAATTGCAGTCGATTATTCATTTCTTCCTTAAAAATATATTTCATAGCCTGTCTCCAAATATGTTGCTGATTAGATGGTCATTGGATACTGCTTTGGATTCTCCTGTCTATTGTATATTTCATTTAACTTTCAGGAAGTTCTGCATTCATTGTCTCCCCTTTATATTGGAGTAAACAGTACTCTTCAGTATTTCTTTGTGTTTGACTCCATAGATGTTATTGTACCATGTCTATTCAAGCCCTCTTGTATTTCCTCTTTTGAAGTAAAGCAGATTTTTGCCTTTTCTTTGTGTATTAGTCACAGAACTTTCTCTAGAGCCACAGAATTTATATATTTTTTTCCTATGTATTAAGGGAACTTACTGTAATGACTAACAGCTGTAGTCTAACTAATCCAACAATGGACAGCTGTGAAAAGGAAGTTAAAATATCTTGTAGTTGTTCAGTCTATGAGGCTAATTTGTTTCACCTGGTCTATTGTATCTACTAGAATCTTGAAGAAGTAGATATTAACAAATGCTCTGGCAGTAAGTGCAAGCAAGCAAAGGAGAGTGAGCCTTTTTTCCAATGTCCTTATGTAGGCCTCCATCAGAGGGTGTGGCTCAGATTAAAGATGTTTACCACCCTGCTTATATCAGGACCTTGCCGAGTTCAGTCTGACCTTGAACTCAGATCCACTCCCCTCAGTCTTTAGGGAGTAAAGCTGGGTGTGTTCTATCTTGCCTGGGCCTAAGCTTTTCATGGCCCCTATGCCTCAAGTTTTTCATGTTGAGGTCTAAGTCAGAAGCTTGTGTCTTCCAGCCTCCAGATCTGTTTCACAGGTATGCACTCCATTTCAGACTTGTAGTTCATTCCAGATGGAGTCAAGTTGACTACAACCTTGTAAAAAAAAAAAGTTCTGAGGACTTTCTGTGCATCCTAGATCAATGTGCTATTACATGACCATGGTTTTGGCTTGAAACACTTTTAAATATTCCCTAATCCAATAGTGAATATTGCTGAACTACTTTCTTATATTTAACACCAAGATGATTCTTATAAACTATTAACAGCGATTAGCTTAAAATGAGATACTAGAAAATTAATTTTACTATATTGTGTGTTTTATTGTATTTGATCAGATCCACTAATGAAGCCAGGATGGGTATACAGAAAAACTTCTCAATGAAGATATTCACTGAGGACATCCCAAACTGTGACAGTGTATGTGAATACAAAACCAAACCTGATATTTCAAGTTCATGACTTGCAGAGAGACAGGCAGTTTGTAGAGTAATGGAAATGGGAGACATAAGGAGAGAGTGGAGGGGAGACATAGTGAGATTTATGTCTATAGAATATATATTTGTATGGCATGCACACATGTGACTTTTACATGTGATATATAGAAAGCACTGCGGCACAAGATTGATCCACAAGCTAAAGCAACAAAAAAGAGGAAATATTTTTCATAAGTGATTGAAAATTATGTCAGGGCATTGCATCAGCATATATTTCCAAGCCAAGTATTATTATACTAATTAAACTGCTTTTTCTCTTGAGTTGTTATTGCTTATATATTAACTCATGGGTTGTTCAACTATTATTTATTTTAAAATATTTCTGTCTAGTCATAAATAAATGTTATTTTATAATATAACCATAAAGAAATCTTAAACAGCAAAATATTATCAGGAATTAATTTGCTCTCCGCATCCACATGTTTTGCACCATTTTATCTCTTAAGCTCTGTCCTCTGCTCTTTCAGTATGTCTCTGTGCATCCTCACAACTGCTTTGGAAGAACAACTGCATAATCAGGGATCTTTATCTTAGAATTTATTTGAATGATCTAGGCATAGGGATTTCTTTTCATGTAACTTCTCCTTTGAAATCATTTTTACTAATTTACCCTTAGGGCATGTGTGTGTTTGTGTGTGTTTGTGTGTGTGTGTGTGTGTCTGTGAGTATGTCTGTGTGTGTGTGGTCATATGTGTGAATAGTATGTACAGTGATAGTCATGACCTAACACATATTACATAGTAGTTTTATCATTGAGTTATACACATAACTATTAAATACTTGTCTATTTTTTAGTACTTATATTATTGCTCATTCTCACTACTGTGTTCAGTGCAGATCAGAAACTTAACTTATGTAGCATGCAGAGCATTGAAGACCATCGCTACTGTAAAATAGAATAGAATGTAGCTCAAGAGGATCACAATCTCTCTGACTTTTATAAATGCTAATGTGTACAAAATGTACCTAGAGTCGATATTCTAACAAGTCACTGTTAAAATTTCAACACACTTACCAAGCTGTGTATAATGAATACCACAAAACTTGATATTCGTATTTTCTAGGTTATATAAAACAGTAAAGAGAAATTGTAGTATAAAAGTAATTACTAACCAGTGACATACATTAGGTTGACTGAAGCAAATGTGTCCTCAGGACAGCGAAGAGGAGAAGAGCAGATAGTCCTGTAGGGAACTGCTCTCTTGCCTCTGATGCTTGATTTCATCTATGGCAAATGCTCAGTATTGTACATGAGCAATCTCTCTGATGTCTTTCAACACCATGGTGACTTAGATCCAATTCCTGAAAAGTGAACATTTTTACTGATTTTTAACCACAACTCTAGTACTTTCATATATTATCCTTCCATAATTATTAAGAATTTTATAATTAGTAGCAATTTTTTTAATAATTAACATAATTATTACCTTTTGTGTAGTTCAGAAGATTGGTAATAGGTATGTACCTTATAGCTTTTCTTCACGAGATATGTTTGTTTCCCTTTTGTCCTTGAAGAGTTGTTTTCTTATTTTTATTATTAGATATATTCTTTATTTACATTTCAAATGATTTCCCCTTTCCTGGTTCTCCTCCCCCCCCCAAAAGTCCCATAAGCCATCTCTTCTCCCCTGTTCCCCAATCATCCCCATCACACTTCCCTGTCCTGGTATTCCCCTACACTGCTGTATCAAGCCTTTCCAGGACCATGGACCTTTCCTCCCTTTGATGTCCAACAAGGCCATCCTCTGTTGCCTATGCCTCTGGAGGTATGGGTAACACCATGTGTACTATCTGGTTGGTATTTTTGTCCCTGGAAGCTCTAGGAACACTGGGTGGCTCATACTGTTGTTTCTACTATGGCACTGCAAACCCGTTTTGGCACTTTTTCTAGCTCCCCCATTGGGGGAGAAAGATAAAAAAAAAACACATGGTCATTTCATTAGATGCTGAAAAGGCATTTGACAAAATCCAGCATTCTTTGTTGTTAAAAGTCTCGGAAAGAACAGGAATTCAGGGCCAATACCTAAACATAGTAAAAGCAACATACAGCAACCCAGGAGCCAACATCAACTAAACAGAGAGAAACTCGAAACAATCCTACTAAAATCAGGGAATAGACAAGGCTGCCCTCTCCACATTTATTCACTATAGTACTTGAAGCTCTAACTAGAGCAATTAGACATTAAAAGGATGTCAAAGGGATACAAGTTGGAAAGGAAGAAATCAAATTGTCACTATTTGCAGATGAAGTAACCTAAGAAACTCCACCAGAGAACTCCTACAGCTGAAAAATAACTTCAGCAAAGTGGCCTGATATAAAATTAACTCAAACATATCAGTAGTCTTCCTATACTCCAAGGATAGACTGAGAAAGAAATTGGGGAAATGACACCCTCCACAATAGTTGAAGAGTTGTTTTCAGAACATAAAAATATTCTTCTAATTTAAATAAATATCCTCTATCACTTTTCTTTCTCCATGTTCCCTCATGAATATTTAGCAATGATACTTCATATTTTTATCAATTCTTTGGTTGTTTTATTTGATTTTATGTTTATAGTTTGGCTTTTTAGGTTTGAGAGTTTTTGAATCATCTATGTATTTCATTACACTTAAGATAAACCTGTATTTTTTGCTATGGATGTATTAGGAAAATATTTTTTGCTATTCTTACTTAAGGATGTCTTTTCCTCCAATTTTTCCCTTTTTCTTATTCTTAGGATTGAATGTAGATCCCTCAGACTCTGTTCATATTTTAAAATATGTAGATGCAGATGATTTTACAATCATCTTTGATGTATAGAAATCCACTGCCAAATCACCTGCATGAATCCCAAGATATCCACAAACCACTCCCTAAGATGCACATACCTTCTCGTACTCTTGACTTCAAATACAAATATATAAAATATTGACTATTTGACTTTATATTGTAGAGATAACAACTAACTGCACTGTCCTCATGAGTCAATGCTATGCCATGGCTGGAGGAGCACATTTTACTATATTCCCAGGTGGCTTAAAGTAATCTGTTCTGAAATTCATTAGAGATAGCAACACCTCATTGTTTCACATCTAGTTTATGGATATATAATTTCAATATTTACAGGGTTTATATTTCTATCCTTTTAGAATAAAAAGGTATAGTTCCTTTTATCTACAATAAACATTTTTATGTATCATTGAACAATTATTGAAAGCCTATTTTTTCCTCAGAGTAGGAACATGTGATCTATTATAAGGTTAATCTTATCTCCTGAGAATTACTTACATATGCCTGGTTCTCTATGAGTCAAGAAATATATTAACATGTACAAAAACTCCCAGTTGCCTTTTCATTTTCATGCTTTAAAAACAGTATCTTTAGAATTATTTTGTTTAAAATTATAAACATCACCAGCATCAGGAAGAAATGCACCCATCTTTGCAATCATTAGGTAGAACTTAATATGTTCAAAATGCACTCAGAATGCAATATTTTACAATAAGGTCAAATAAAATCATATTTGAATTATTTTTCTATCTCTAGAAAACTATATTACTTTGTTGTTTTAAAATTATACAGAAGATTTAAGATATTAACAAAATATTAAAAGTTTTACTTTTCTTTAAATTAATTATGCATACTCTGTGTGTATGTGTGTGTGTGTATGTGTGTGTGTGTGTCTTCATGCATGTATGTATTTGTGTATGTGGTGTTGGAATTTGTCCTTCTAGCATATATGATTTTTGGGCCATGAGCTATATTTTCATCCACATTCATCTACATTTTGAGCAAATGCACACATTGGTTCCATCCTATTTACATTACACCAGAAGATCAGAGATGTTCTTCCACATTCTAAGATGTTTTTGCATAATTCTTAGTATATAGATAGCAAGATGTAAAATTAGTTAGTGTAAGGTATCCTTATCCTTGTTCATAAAATTCAAGTTACCTGTCATGTTGCAGTAGGGTCTTGGATAAATCTTCAGAAACACACACACACACACACACACACACAACATACTCTCTCACACACACACACAGACTCTCTCTCTCTCACACACACATACACACTCACACACAGACACAAAACATACTCTCTCTCTCTCACACACACACACAAAGACTCTCTCTCACACACACACACACACACACTCACACACACACACACACACACACACACACACACACAAAATTATTTTCAGGATAATAGATTATGCCCAGTGGTTAGAAAACAATAAATAAAAATGCTGTGAAAGATAATGGATTATGAAGTGGTTTCCTTTTTTCTTGTTTCAAGGTTGCTTATGGATAGCAAGGGGGCATTTGTGATATGTTTCTTATTTAAGGGACTGTTTCTTAGGCACTAACAATGCTTATTGCAGATAGCTGATACCTTAGAAACTATCTTCGTAAAGATATACCTACCTACTCACAGTCATACACTATAGTAATATATTAGAATTCGAGTACATCAGTGCTATCTTCTCAGATTCCTATCATTTTATTTCATGCTATTTACTTCTTGCTGTCTTCCTGGGTCTTTGTAGAAGATTCTAGCTGTGAGAAGCAATAGAGATCAAAAAATAAAAGCACCTTGCTTGTTTTGGGAGCATAAAGCAATAGAGGAATTCTAAAATGCTCATTTTGATTTCCTAGTTCTATCACCATTACAGATTTCATTACTGTATGTCTGTATACCATCTAACTATATACACAGCTTGACATGGAGAGAGTAATCACCCATCTTTGTTTGTTTTGTTTTTCATTTTCTTTTGTTTTTGTTTTTCTTTTCTTTTTTTTATTGCAGTTTTGCTATTCATCCTGACTTTCCTAGAACTGTACACATGGTGTACATGAAAGTAAGGATGTAAGTGATGGAAGTCTAAACAGGGAGGAAGCAAAGGGTTGTGCTCTATTCCAACCACCCTCCCCCTACCTGTCTGCTGACATAATGAGAGAATAATCAGGATGCTGAGCTCCTGCACCCACGGCTACTCAGTCTTGCTTTATTATACACAACCTGTTACAGTTAATGTTTGAATATCAAGTATCCACATAGTTAATTTTGTGATAAATATGTTAGACTGAAAGTCTTCCAGAGATATCGCAAGGGAAGAAAAGAAAATGTTTATTTTATATTAGAGTTAGATTACAGATTTTAGATTATTAGTAATGATTAGACAATAACCAATTTTATACTTATGAGCTTCAACATTGTTTTATACCATTCTTCTCTGTACTTTTCATAGCCTTTATGCATAAAAGCAACAAACATCGATACAGTAAATGAAATAATTATGAAGTTACTATCAATGATGAGAATACCCGTAAGTTATTTTCAAGTTCTTTGGGGTTAAAATTGAATTTTCCTTTTGAGATTCACATATCTGCAAAGGTGTATGCATATAAATTATACAGATGAAACTTCATCATGATAAATTTGCATATTTTACAATCTTCTCCTTTTGGAAGTAAAGGCATCTATAATATAATAATCTAGAGAGGGACCTTTTTCTTGAATTTCTTGTCTACATTTCCAAAGAAAGGAAACTTATAGCCCTATGTTATTGTGTGTGGGGTGTATGTGTGTGTGTGTGTGTGTGTGTGTGTGTGTGTGTATTGGTGAATTTCACTGTATATGTGTATATATCTCTCTATCACTTCCTGTGGGTTCGTATGATGAGTATCTGAGAAACAGAGAGTGTCACTCTGTTTCTCTGTCTCTATTGCTCTTTCTCTTTCTTACTCTTTCTCTCCTTCTATATTTGGGTGAGTAGATGTTTGAGTGTCTGCTTGAATGCATTTTTGTCCCTTAGCTTAATACTTAAAAACTCTATGACACACTTTCTTGGATTTACTCATGAATCAACAAGCAAGTATAATTAATGATAACTCCAATTAGATTATATTATCCTGGAGTTTGCTAGCAATTTCAACAGAATGTTCTATTTATATTATTGTTTCAATGGATCCATAATTCTGTATGCAATAATTATGTTGTGGAACTTCTTTCCAGTATCTGGCCTATTTTCCAGGTTAGACCCATCTTCATCTTCTCCACAGAATGGTTATCGCTAAATGAAAGCCAATGGTTGTGTGTACTCCTAGGCACCCTCAAAGCCTCTCTGTTTTTTGTTTCTTGGGGTTTATTTTGGCTATTTTTCTCACTGTTGCTGAAATAACTATATTTTTCAAATGTTCTTTATCAAGTCATCATAATCACAGTGAGTATATGACTCTATGGGTTCAAGGTTGTGTGTTCATGTCAAATCAATATTCAATATCCCACTGATAGACGGAGAGACCCTTGTGGGTCATTTTGTAATAATATTGGTCTTGGTTAGTGTTGATGGCCGAATGCAATTTCTTATTCTATAAGAATAAGACCAGTATTCTTGGTGGATCAATAGACGGAGTTTACTTCAGAGAGGAAAGGCAAGTACTTCTTGATTTTCTTCTGAAATCAGTCCTGATGACTCAAATCTGTGGTCAGAATATATGCCATTCATACTAGTCCTAATAATTTTCCTGCTAGAGAGCTGGAAATTGTAAGTAAAGAAAATCACTATATTATACAGGATTCTACTGTCAGATTATTTGTGACAGTTGGTTCTTTTTGGCTCTCAGAACAATGGAGATTACCAACTCTGGTTCCATCCTGGCCATGCAGAAGCTCCAAGACCACTGCAAGGTAAGTACCAGAGAAATCTAAAGAAGGACTAGCTGAGTTCAATGGTCTATCCCTGAAATCTCAGATTTTCATTATTTAGACTTACATTTAAGTACATACTAAAACAAAATTTCTAAATATTATGCCATTCATTATATTTATAATAACTTCATTGTAGCCTTCAGGCACATTGATAACCTCATTAAGATAGAGTCTGTGAGCTGACAAAAAAATAACAGATTCTACTGTGATTTTCACTTGAGAAACTTAATTTTCCTAAAAAGAAAAACAAAACTCTGAATATATCATTTCTGAAGAAAGTAACAACAAAAAAAAATGGGTAATCATTACACAAAATCCTACTAGCTAGAGAAATTTTTCATTGATTCCCAACAGTCACATGATAGCTCATAGGCATCCAAAACTATAGTTTCAGGGGATCAAATTCCCTGGTATGACCTGCTCAGTTATCAGGCTCTATATGGTACAACAGTATACATCTGAGCAAAACAATTACAAACAGAAACAAGTCTAAAATTTAAATGAAAACACATTCAAAGAATAATTCAGTGTCTTTGAGGAAACTGCGGTCACAAGACTTGTGTGTGTGTGTGTGTGTGTGTCCAAAGATTTCATGTAAGTGGCAAAAAAATGTGGCAAGTTTAAAACTTATTCAGTTTGCTTTGTTTTGGAGTTTTTGATCAGGGTTTAAAATCTGGAACAGTGGTAGGTTGGAGCAAACATCCCCCAAAGTTCTACAATGTGTCTGTGGACTTTGATTGTACATTTTTTTCTTTTTGTTCTTTTTAAAAGTCATTCCATTATCCATGAAATATATGGTTACAGGAAGTCCTTCCCCCTCCCCAAAGTCACCCACACTCCTAAGAGGAGGATGCTAAGTCCATTACCTGAGTCCTCACTGGGAAGGTGACAGTGTTGCTTCTGTGTAAATTGTGTACTGCATCTTTTTAAAAAATCTTCTGCCTTAGTACTTCTTTCTTTTTGTTTTTCACTTCTGCATGGTCAGCTATTGTGGGCTCCACTTTTTTGTGCTGCAACTTGATGTATGAAGGCTTTGGTCTCCCTGGGTGTGGGTTGAGGTGATGAGTCAGGCAGGGCTGTCCTTTACACTGACTTGTGACCATCTTAATAAAAGTGTACATGTTATAAACAAACATATTCTCTTTATTTTAAACTATGTAGATTCTGTTTCGTAATGAAAATTGTAAATGTGGCCATATGTGAGTCCATGTGAAATATGCAGTTCCCTATGACAAGCAATTTCCCCACTGAATGAGAGATCATATTCAGATTACTAGAGACTTCTTGACTGAATCACCTGGTGTTCCTTCTATTGTCTTTTTAAAAAATTTTCTCACTAGCTAAATTATTGCCAAATAAATAAGAGTAATAAAATGCTCAGAAGCATTTGGATAACAATTAAAATTCTGAGATCATTAAGTGTGCTTGCAAGGATTATCTTTTAAAAGTTAATTAAAATGTGAAATTTGAATGCATAAAGTGAACTACAGAAAAGAGACAGTAACAATGTCTTTTAGAGATCAGAGTACTTTGTTATTCAACATTTTCTCATGTATTATGAAGGACACTGGCAATATTTTGATTATTTGAAGGAAACTGAAACTGAACTACTTTTGTTTTTCTTCAATATTTATTTTCAGGATTTTAATACACTAGATAATAACCAGCTCAAACCAAACTGACACATTTGACTTTATATTTCTATTGAGTCCAAGCAGGTATGAAACTCCCAGTCCTTACTTTTTTAATCAATGAGTGCTGAAAATACAAGCATGGGCCAAAATCATCCAGTTTTTTTTTTTTTTTTTTTTTTTTTTTTTTTGCTTTTTATATGATGGACACAATAGCAGTACTCAGTCAGTGAAAAGACAAATATGGATTGGCACATTCTAAATAAATTTATTGAGTGAAATCTGTGAACTTGATATCAGTTTAATTCTAAAATTTGGAAGATCTTTGTACATCATGAATTTTTCAGAAATCCCAAGAACTTACTGCTCTTGTTTGTGTCTCACTATCACTTTGAATGTGTATTTCAACCTACAGGCCATACACCTAAAACAGGCAGGTCTTAATACTGTCAAAGTAGAAACAACAAATGTGCTCATGTGGATCTAAATAAAGTGATAAATTGAAAATTTTCTCCTTGATTTTAGAGTTCTCAGCTTACACATCCTTACTTTATCATAATATTCATGTCATTCTCCTAATGCTTAGGGACAGTCTACATTGTCCAGAAGAAAGTTGAGACAGAAAATAGAGTAGTGCTTGCCAAAACCCATTGGAAGCTCACACTCATTATGATTAGTTTCAATTTATATTCTTTTCTTTTTATAGGTTATGAGTATCTACAGGAGGTCATAATGACCCACCTTCAACACACCTACAGTAGAGTAAATTCAAAAAATTCTACAGCTTTTCCTCTCTTGCCTGGATTGCTTAGGCAAGACCTAAACTTGGAGGGGCAATTCATTTTAAAGCCCCGATACTCAGCTATAAGCCAGCAGCAGAGTAAGTCGTCTACCTTCCTTCAAGTGCCCTCCTAGTTGCCATTTCAATTTTGCATAAAATATCAATGCATGTTGACATTGTTGCTTACGGGAAGGGCACTGCAGAAAACAAACCCAATACAATACGCCCCAGGTCTAGCCGGAGATCTTTATATTCTGACATCAAGTCTAAACTTGATTTTTTTGGGAGAATATCCCATTTGTTCCAGACAGATAGTCACCATAAGCTGGAATTCCAAGATGCTATATGTATACAAGTGTGTGGGCACAGAGCTTTCATCTCATTAGAATACAATTTCATGTTGTTTCATGATTAAAGCAGAGAATGACCTAAGAACTGCATTTAAATTATTGTAAGAGGCACAGAAAGGATATATGTATGGAACTGGACATAATCTGTGTCAGACTAAAGTAGAAGTAACCTTGGTGTCCAAGCTCAGACTCTAATCTCATTTTCAATTACACTAAAAGCATATTTTTGTGTGTCTTCTACACCTGCAGTTGGATTTCAAATAGACTTAATACTTAAGTTCTGGGGCTTTTGAAATTGTCTTAAGGATATTTTTTTCCAAAAATATTTTCTTGTTTTATTATTTTATTATTTTCCACATTACTCCTAAGTATCCCCTTCATTGCTTTAAATTCTTGCTTTTCTAAAAAAAGTCATTGTGTGTATGTATGTGTATACATATGTGTACCTAAATACATGTCTATACAGATGCATACTTACACTAAAATTGATATATCCTATTCAGACTGTATCATATTACTTGTGTTTTTCCAGTCTTATTATTTTGTTTTGGACAAATAGTCAAAACTTTCTATATTGAGAAAGACCGTTTAATTTATATTTTGTTATATGACTCTTTTATTTACTTTTAATACTTTTGTTTTAAGTACCATATAAGTGTTCATTATGGTCTAGTTTTTGAAAAGATGTCTTTGAAGAGAAAAGTAAACTTTGATCTCAGCTTTGAACTTACACTACAGGAACTAGGGTCCCGAGTTTGACAAAACAGGCAGTCATGTATGCATTCCCATGAAGGAGGAATATTGCTGATGATAGAAATGTAACAATGGTCCTTCTAAAAGCTCATCAAGAAATCTAAGAATTGGAAGCGCTTCACTATGACATTTGAAGAAAATATAAAACTGATTGCTGTGAATAAAAATGAGGGTAGCTATGAAAATGGATATGACTTAGTGATACAACTGCCTGTACATAGTTCAGGGAACTTGCTCAATTGCATATCATTTATCTTATGATGCAGTGCAACATAATCTTGTGAGAATTCCCATGGGATCATGTCTTAGATACATCTCACAGATTAATAACAATGTAGAGTATAGGGAAGAAGAATATAAAGATGCTACAGGACGCCTAATCCATGACAACAGGGACATTATGCAATTGAAATTTGGTTTTTTAAAAGGCCATATTACAGGATTCCAGGTAATGATCTTATCTCCTCCTTAGAATCAACGGAAATACTGAAGAAGAAGGAAAGAACTTATAGGACACGATGCTTCCCCAGGGCCTATGTGCCCCATGAGGACCAAGGGTACACTGTCCCAAAAGTTAAGAAGAAGGGAAAACTCTTTGGTAGAGAGTTGAATTGGATCTGTAAGGATGGAAAATGGCCCACCGAAATTCTGGTAGGACTCACATGATTCACTTTTGGCTTTCCTAAGGAAAAATCTGATAAAAAGACCAGTGTTGCCTGATCTTTCAGAGTTAACAGTAGGGTGGGATTTGTACAAGTAAAGATTGAGAGTCCAAACCAGTTTGCAGTCCTTCTTGCCCATGCCAGCCCTTTCACTGCACCTGTGCACGCCATTGGTCTGCTTCTCCTGAGCCAATAGTGCTGGGCACTGCATAAAGAGTGACTGGTATTTCCCTTTCTTTCTCTCAGGACATCCTGTCCCTCTTAAGAGAAAAGGGCCCTACAGCAGTAGGTATATTTAGTATAGCTCCTAGTGATGTATTGTGCAAAGGAGTGAAAGAAAAACTCGACTCTGGGCAAAAGGTGAATATAAGAAAACACTCGGTGCACCTGGCAAGCTGGATTCTAAAGGTAGGGATCGTCCTTGCATCACATAGCCTCTGGATTCCTCTGAGTCTACATGAGTAGTTTCCTTCATCATGCATTCCCTTGAGTGATAGTAGATACATAAGAGGGAAATCTGGTAAGCTAAAAGGTTCTTCTGCTATTCATCACATAAGGAGTAGGGACTCAAACAAATATCCAGTCAGAATGAGCAGTAAAGTTACTAAAGTATCTTTCCTTTGATTTTCTCATGTGGCCATGTGGATGGTCACTTCATACTTGCATAGGAATGTCACCTGGTAGGCATGCCAATTCAGATGCATTTGACTGCCAGAGTTCTTCATTCTCTGTCTTGCACTACTGTTTTTCTGAGAAGCAGATTTCTCTTCCTCAGTATAGAGAATGTGACTCCTACATGTAACTCTTTGCTACACATATCAAGTAGGATGTCATAATCTGCTTGTCTATATCTCACAAAATATTGGTACAGAAATGCAGGGCCTCATGGCTGTGAAACAAGTATTCTTAATCAGTCTGCCATACCTTCACCACCATAAAATGATACTTTTTATTTGTTATTTAAATTAAAATTCAATTACATCATTTCACTCCTTCCTTTCCCTTGCTCTAAGTTTGTTTCCCCTTAGACTCCTACTTCTGCTAAAATACATGGCCGATTTTCATCTTCTGTTATTATTATATAGATAAAAGTGAGCCCACAAATATGTTCAAACAACCTAATAAGTCCATTATCATTGGTAGTATATGAACTATTTCTGAGGTAACTATGATTGGCTTACAAATTAGGGGCTTCCCTTTGAGAAATAAAAATTTCCTCACTCTTTGTAATATGTATGTGCATGTAGTTCTTTATCTAGAAGTTTGTTTTTACAAGATTTATTCATTCCCATTTAGAATTACTAACATTGATGACTTTTGTTCAGAAATTGTTTTGACAAGCATATTACATTGTTGAACTATCAAATGTGAAGCCTCTCCCACATTTCTAGGACTCCCAATGTCAAAGCAGATTTATTGATCTTCTGGTATATAATCTTTCTGACTCTTTTGACCAATGTTTGCAGCCCAGGGTTTAGGAGTTAGCGTATACTATGTATGCAGTTTGGCTTGAAGCCACAGGATATTTTGTTTTCTGTACCTTGAATAGCTGTGGTTTTCCATAATAGTTTCCATGCATTGCCAAGAGTACCTTTGCAAGCTACATTATCTGTAAAAATTATCTTAAATATTTGGAACAGACTATGGAATCATGCTTGTTTAGAGAAACTGTGATAGGACCTTCTCTAAGAGCCATGACCTCATATCTTCCCATGCTTCTAATAGTGGATATGATTTTCTGCACCTCAGAAATTAGATACTAACATAATATGGGTTTCTTTGTTATAGTTATCATCGTTGTATATTTCTGTCATGTAAAAATAGTATTTGGTCTGAGGTATTGATCTCTTAGGTATGCTAGTTCGCTTAG
Source organism: Apodemus sylvaticus (assembly GCF_947179515.1). Classification (NCBI taxonomy): domain Eukaryota; kingdom Metazoa; phylum Chordata; class Mammalia; order Rodentia; family Muridae; genus Apodemus; species Apodemus sylvaticus. The sequence goes on from NC_067475.1 coordinate 153,820,598, forward strand.
TTGTCCACTAGAGGACTTCGATCTAAAAAGAGATTTTTCAGCAATCTAAGCACATTTGAACATCAGCTCTTAGTTTTCCAGTTTTTATGGACAAATCTTACTGGCCCTACACATCAGTCAACATTCTACCTTGGGGAATGTCGGGGAGCTGTGAAGAAAGTTGGGACTATCCGAAATTTTAGAGTTGAATAAGTTTTCAGTAATCTCCATAATTTGTTTTCTGCAAAATATTTCTTCTCTCTATATAAGGAGTTTCTTCAAATGATTAAAGGCAGTCTATTGACCTCTCAGCTGTATGAGCACTGGCTTTCCATACCCGAAATGGTCAGCAATGAAGAAAAACTATCAACAGCAAAGAGGTAATGGCTGGCGAATTGTGTGAACAACATCAACCAAACATAAGTAATATTTGCTTATACACATTAGAGAATATATATCCCAAAAATATTCAGTAAAAATGCTGCCAGCAAAAGGTTTCAATTGTTCACAAACACGGAATACATTTGCAAACAGAGGTGTGACTTAGGGAGTCACAGTGGACCATGCTTATGATTATCAGTTTTGTACTACACTTAAATTTGTCATTTTGGCCCCACCCCTACCCTGATTCTGGAAAAACATTTAAGCAATATTTTGAATATACATTGTTACTTTCCTTTTATTTATGGAGGTCATTTCAAAAGATATAATTACTTTCCCCTTTTCTATATTTATAAATTGAGTAAACTTGTTTTTAACATAACTGTCTCTTTGTTCAGGCTTTTAGAAGAACTCCCGCCACTGAATGCTGCATTCCTGAGACAGATGTTTAGAATTCTAAATAAAATAGCCAGAAATTCCTCGATAAACCACATGCCAGCATACAGTCTCTCTGCTGCAATAGCGCCATTTCTTTTATGCCTTCCTAGATATGGAAATAAAGTACTGGCTACTGATATTTCCAAAAAGGTAATTGGCCATTTACTTTAAGCCTAGCTTTGATAAGCCTTTACAATGTGACAGAAAGACAGTATTACCCTCAGAGTCTGAGTTACTTTGTTGTTGATGATGATGATTTTGGCTTTGGTTTTGCTTCATTTTGTAAAATAAGTACATGTTTGAATGGCTTTCTTTTGGAGAGGAAGAATCATTGGTGCATTTTAAGTAAGTAAAATATGAATAGGTATTTGAGCTCAATGATGCAGTTTTTTTGTCAGTTGTGACTTAGAATATCCTTAGACGAATCCAGTGAGAATAAATGCTGTGAAATGAAAAAAAAAAAAAAAAAAAAAAAAAAAAAAACCCTGGGTACTGGGTTCACCAACCAAGAATGAATTCTGATGTAATCAGTGTAGAATTTGTAAAATGCTACTTGTTTTCATGATGGTTTCCTCAACAAAACAAAGGTAATGCAATTTTGGATCATTTTTATCAGGTATGGTTATTATGACTCCTGATTTCTGTAATTAAATATGGCCTTGACCTCTTGATGCTGGTTATCATTGGTTTAGAGAATTATAGAGTAAAGTATTCTATGGGACCTGCCTTTCAAATATTATAATAAAGTACCAGAATTTTTACAGTATTGGTATCAAATGGTTATTTTGATTCTCAGTATTTGAGCTTCTGATTCACTATTAATTGACCAACTGCCCTGGGACCTGAAAGGAATATATTATAGGACAGCCTAATTGAGAATAAGTATTCCTCATATTGCATAGGAACAAATATCCTAAGGAAAAAAAAAAGGGTTACAAAGAAACAAACACTGCAGATCCATAACTATCCAGTTTCTTCCATAGGCATTATTTTATTAATTCCCAGCATAATAAACCTGAGGATCAAGCTGTTACCATGGCATTTGCACTGAACCATCAGGGAAATATGAATGTTACCCCATAGATGGGTTTGCCTGTCTCTTGCCTTTTAGTTAGCCCATGGGACCTTTGAGTAGAAAGTTCCCTCCTTAGCTGTGCTTTTCTTTAAGCATCCTTACAAATATGCACAGCCATGAATGTGTCCAAGACAAGCAAGGTTAATCAAGTGGACAATATGTATAACATTCTGGGCCTCACAGGGTGAAAATTGGAAATCATCCTCTTATATGATATTGGACTGTGATGACCACACTTGAATATCTGATCTCATAATCATCTTTTAAATTTCTAAGAAGAAGCCCGCCTCGATACTTCATTAAAGCTAATGTTATCTCAGTATTTTAAAGTACATACTTTTAGCCTCCCAAATTCTTAAATAAAATGTGATTTGTAACTATGCAAAATGACAGAGACCCTTTTTGTTTGCCCTTTTTTTGTCCCAGATTTCTCTCGTAACATTCCTCATAGATAATTCTCCGAAACTGTTCGGGCTAGATATTGTTGCACTATGGTATGAAACCTCGTTTTATCATGGACCCGGAGGAAATACCTCATGTGACCAGGTTACTACATCTAATATCATCACCCGAAATGAACCAGAACATGGAGCCAGCAGCTGCCCCAAGGGGAGGACATACACCCCTGACCATGATGAACCAGTAATAAGTCAAGTGACTCCTCCTCTCTCTGAGGGCACTAACGGTGTGTATACATGTCCTACTACTATAAGTTAAAAGTTAGAATCGTTTAGCACTGAACTATGAATTTTATAACAAACAACAATGAAGAATTTGCTAAACCATGTGAAGGGACACTTCACCTGTGTGTTATAATTTCCTACTGCAAGAGATTCCCTCCATATTTTGGTACCTCTTTGCACTGGTCCTGAATTTATGCAAAAGGTAAATCCCAGAAATGAGAGTAATTGACTAAGTATATGTTACTTACTTTGATATAAAGGGTATTAATTTAGATGTGTATTATACATTGAATAGCAATTCAATACCAAATTGGGTTTTCTCTACCTGAAATGTCTGGCTGTCCTAAATCTTACTGTGTAGACCAGACTGACCTCAAACTCGCAGAGATCATCTTGGCTCAGCTTCTGAGGTCTGGGTATAAAGGCACATGCCAAAATGCTTTTCTTTTATGCAAGTTTTAAAATATAGCCTAATATACCAGTATGGGATTCATTGACACTGTGAACTCAGATTTGAGCTCTCAGTTCGGTGGGTTGTGAAGGGGGAAACCAAGGATTGTAATAAAAGTGCAGTCAGGCAAGTTGTGTGGTGAAATTCAAATACTATTGTTAATTTACAGTTGGCCATGGCAGTTCTGCCAGAAAGACACAGGTGGACTAAAAAATTGGTACTATTTTATCGCTTGAATCTAATACCTATATGCTTACCTTTCAAGACAAACCCTAAAACTACTAGGTATACTAGAACTGTGGCCATATACAACTAGATATCCAATGCCTTATGAAGTAATATCATGATTATAAATGTTATAATACTGATTATTTTTCTGTGTCTTTGTGGTGAAGCATAAGTAATGCAGGCTATAAAATGTGAAGGTCATGCAAGTGCTAAGTGAGTTCAATTACAATAAATAATGATTTTACTCCTTTATTAGAATCAGAGACTCAAGAAGATAATATGAATGCAACCCAGCAAACAACTTCTCAAACTCCTACTGCACCACCAAAAAACCAAGTATTTCGTACTTGTCCACGGTTTATATGCTTGGACAAAATGCTACCTTCTATACTTGTGAGTTTGTTTCATTTTGGGTTTCTAAACCTGTCCTATTTCCCATAATTTCTGGGAACCTATTTTCTAAGTAAACTATTTCACCAAACTGATGAATATACAGATAACCTATTCATGAGGTCAGATTCTTTTAAAGTAGAAATAAAACCTACTGAAGTTAGAGTCTTCTAATTTAATGAAAAGTGAAAATTTGAAAAGAAATAGTATTCCCATGTTTTTCACTGATTTCAGCAAAGACCCAAACTCACCAGCTTGTTGGATGCAATGGATCTTTGGAATTGCCCAACTATCAATATTTTGAACTGTGTTAGGACTCCATATTACTCTAGAGTCTACCTTGGTGTTATTGCCTCTGGTATTACTCAATCTTATAATCAAAAATATCTATAGATTACTATCTGATATTAACAATAAATTAGATATATACATGTTTTTTGCTATACATTGATCTTTTTATACTACTGCATTCTATGAAATTGTCGCCTAATAGGCTTAGTCTATCTTAAATATGCTTCTAGATTTCCATTGGAAATATTCATTTACTGTCCAGCATCTCTTTTAGCTCTATGCCTGTGCCAGGAATTTATGCCACACGTGAACAAGTTTATCATGTTAGACACATGAGAATTACTGCCCATTCCTTAGGTATTTTAGATCAGGATAATTTTGTCATCAATAACTGTAATCATGTAATCAATTAAAATGAAAGAAAACATGGAGTAAATCTGTGTATGGTCCTCATTTTTACAGAGTGAAACCATGGTAGAACAACTGAAAATTGCTTGGGTTCTTAAATGTGACAGCATCTTTCGATAAGGATGATTTAAAATAAGAAGTCACCAAAGAAGGAAATAAAAGTCTCAGAAGTATAGTGGAAAAGGAAAGATTTCTTTAAAACACAAATGCCAGTTTTCACAGTAGAGGTCAGGGTAGACAGGAAGCCAAATAGTGATGTGATCTCTGAAAGAGAACTATCCCAATAGTTACTTGGAATGGCATGCTCTAGAAAGAACTTCAAAAAGCAAAGAAAAAGTAAGAGAACACCATTCACCAAAATGCTTCGGTGACTAGAAGTGTGATTCAATCTGGAGGGTTGTTTAATTACCAGAAACCCTTGATGATTCAAATTGGGAAAAATGGATTAGGGAAAGAAATATATTTGGAAGCTAAAAAAGAAAAAAGTGAAATGTCCTCTTCATTTCTTTCAGTTGTAGCTATGCATCCATGATTGCCATGACTCTGGTTTACCTTCAAAGACCTATTTGTGCTTTAGCTGTTTGGATCTGTTATAATAGAAGCTTGTCCTTATCCCACACAGGATATGATATCGGTCATTGAGGAAAAAGGACCAGAATCAGAAGAAGTATTCCAATCCATTTCCGATAGATCACACTTGGTCCTGAAGGATAAGATCTATACTGAGCAACACATCAATTGGGACCAAGAATCCGTACTCACAGTAGCTTACCTTTTAAAGGTAAGGCAGTATTTTGCATCACCAACATTCAGCATCCCTCTAGAGATGCATATTCTGTCCTTGAGATTACCAGATCATGACAGTTTTCTTGAACTATGGATACATGATCTCCGAATAAGAGTCACTTTAGGTAAAAGTGTGACAAGCTCAAAGATTCATCACAAAGACACAGGTGAACACTTTCTGTTGGAGGTTAACTTTCTCATACATCAGATGGGCTTTTTTGGCATTACGAATGTTCCCACTGATTTCACCTCTCTAACTATGCCACCTGAATTAATAATAGAACAAGTAATAATAGTAATAAAAGTGTGTTTTACACGATGCATGTCTTAAATCATACTTACCACACAAACTTAAATAACAACAGTACAAAATAGCTGTTTTACCACAGACTTGTAATGTGAGAGAATTGCATGTTGCCAATTCTATATCCAGTCCAATATCTATGTCCAGTAGATATATAAAATTGTTTTCCTTCTCTAACAAAAAATAAAGCAGTATTTTCACTTTTTCCTGATATTGCCATCCTAACCCCATGTCAAATACTGAAGAATTAGCCTAACTTACTTCTAAGTAGTCTAATATGCTTAACTTCTCAGTGAGCAGCAGTAACTCTAGAGCAAATATCATTGTTTGATTTTTATTTGGGGCATGATCTGAGATTGCCTCTAAGTAGACTGGAGCTATGGCCCCAGACATCAAGAGAAAAGATAATGCTCTGAGAGTAGCCATGGTTAATAACGTTAGGCAATGGTAACAAATGATCCCCCCTTGGCCCTCGAGCTTGCCAAGTGCATCTGGCTCTCATTGCCAGAAACCTGGGACCACATCACAGGGAGGAAAGTGAAGATCAGTAACTGGAAGTCATGTGTATTCACAGCAATTTAAAGGTACAGGAACACCTGGGCACCTTCCATTTGTCTGAATTTCTATCCTTGATACAATGTGAAAGTTAATTGTGGCATTTCAAACAAGTTGCTGCTTACAATTAATTTAAATAGTTGAATATTTACACATTTTAATTGAATATTTACATGTTTTAAGAATGGATGTGAAACTGTGAGACATTCTCACATGTAAAACAGTGTGCTTAAGTAAGGAAGTTCACCACTATTCCAGGTGTACCCAGAGGCATACATGTATATTACAACTTTACTCTCTGTGAACTGAAAGTACAAGTTCACCTAATTATACAATCAGAATGAAGCATTTCCTGGCCCTGTCATTTTTGGATGGTTTTTTATTTTCAGAGGGAACACTTTGCTTTTTGTTTGTTTTATTGTTTTTTTAATACTTACTGTTCATTTTTTCTTCTTTTAATATTACTATTATTACTACCAATTTATTCATTCATTTATTTATTAATTTTCATCTTGAAACTGCTACACTCTACCTCTTCATCCTTTATGAGTCTCTTTCCTTCTCCTCTGAGCAGGTCAAGGTCCCCATGTGTTATCCTTGCACCCTGACAAATCAATTCTCTTCAAGGTTAGCACAACTTCTCCTACTGAGGCCAGCTGGGTGAGGGGTTTCCACAGACAGTCAACAGTTTTAGGGATAGACCCTGTTCCAAATGTTGGGGGACCCACATGGTGTCCGAGCTGCACATTTGCTACATATATGCCATATGTCACAGCGCAGCTTCTGTATGCTTTTTGGTTGGTGTTCACTTCTTGGCAGCTCTCAATGGTCCACGGTAGTTGAGTCTGTTGATCTTCTTGTGGAGTCCCTATCTTGATCGGGGCCCTGAATTCTTTCCTCAATTATTCACTAAGAGTCCATGAGCTCTATCTAATGTTTCCCTGTGGGTCTCTATCTGTTTTAGCCAGCTGCTGGGTGAAGTCTCTCAGAGAGCAGTCATGCTAGGCTACTGTCTGGATATCCCACAGAGCAGCTGACCTCCATTGAGACAGATAGAATTTCAGGCTGTGAGTTGGAAAGCATATCCCTGATTTCAGGTAGTAGGGTGGACTGAAAACCAGGAAAGGCAATCAGAATAGACAGTAGGGTTATTTCATTGATGCTGCAGTCAGAACTCTGATTCTTTGCTTCTACTCTTAGGTAAAAACACATAGGCTCCTGCCTTTAGTTTCCACTTTTATAATGCATAATGCATGGAATTATTGATATGCAGGATATGGAACCCCCAAACAGATTGTGACACACAAGTTAACAATCCCTGGTCTAACCTCCTATTTTTAAACAAAACTTTTTTCAAATACTTTCTACAATGTACATAGACCATTAATTTTCTTGTGTTTTTTTCATTATAAAAGGATTTTATTAGAAACATACAAGGAAGCTTACTTTATTCAGATTTGTATGAAAATTGGCTTAGTGTCCTTGATGAAGAATCCCTGCTTGGAAAAATTTCAACTATACGAAGGTAATGACATAGTATACACTTGGGGAAATGCCCAAAGTTAGAAGTAATGCATTTTGAGATATATGGGCTTGTCTTTATAGGATTATAAGCTGGAATGATGTCCCAAGACAAGAAGTTTCCTTTGCTAAGACATGTATAGTCACTTTATAAACAGGTGCATTTCTCACACAAGTGTGTTGTACCATGTCTGTAATCCAACCACTTGAGAGTCTTCTAAATTATAATGGTCATGGTGTGGAAGACAGCTTATGCTACGCAGTTGTGTGCAAGACAGATTAGAACATTGGTTTGAATTCCTGAGTGAGACAAGTTAAAAGAAGTATATAAGTATAATAACTGTGGGCTATTTGTATCCTAATACTATTACCATAGTATTGTAAATATTGAACATTTAAATACATATATCATTAATTAGAACGTGAAGCTATTACTAAGTTCTTCCTTCTCAACTATAACTACCTAGATAAGTCTGGGTCAGGTATAGCTTTGACTTCTTTGGGTCATTTCCCTGTATCCATAGAATGATTTCTTAAGTACCAGGACTTTGAGCTCCCATTTCTACCCAGGACTCCAGTATCTCTGCCTTATCTATAGCAGAAGCTTTTATGCCTGCATTGTGTAGGGTCACTAGTGCGCCTTCTGCTCCTTGTGTTCCAGAGTGTCACAAGAGTGCTGCATGGATTCATAGTAAGTTGGATATTAAATGTGCCCCCATGGTGGTTAGAAAGATGGTTCATTGTTTGGCAACACTTTTTTCCATACACAGAACACACAACCTGCAACAAGTTTCATTCATTCATTCTATTTCCAGAGAACCTGACACCTTCCTCTGGGTTCTGTGGGTAGCAGTAATACATGTAATACAGAAAAATGCATACATAATTTTTAAAGTTTCCCATAATTCTATAGGGGAAATTGATTTTCAGATAATATTTTAGCCAACAGTAGCAATATTTTACCTAAAATCTGTATTTTGGGGTGGGGTCATTCATTTGTTTATATTAGTGCACATGCAGAAGCTATGCATGCAGTCGATGGCATAACTATATCCAAAGTTCCATTTCTTTTTATTAGATATTTACTTTATTTACATCTCAAATATTATTCCCTTTCCTCATTTCCTCTCGGAAAACCCCCTATCCCATCTTCCAGACCCCTGCTCACCTATCTACCCACTTCCACTTTCCTGTCCTGGCATTACCCTTCAGTGGAGCAGCAAGCTTTCACAGGACCAATGTCCTCTCCTCTCATTGATTTCTGAAAAACCCATCCTCTGCTATATATGTAGCTGGAGCCATGGGTCCCTCCATATGTACTCTTTGGTTGGTGGGTTAGTTCCTTGGAGCTCTGGTTACTGGTTGGTTTATATTATTATTCCAGCCTATGGGGCTGCAAAACCCTACAGCTCTCTAGCTCCTCCATTGGGGACCCTGTGCTTAGTCCATTGGTTGGCTGTGAGCATCAACTTCTGTCTTTGTCAGGCACTGGCAGAGCCTCTCAGGAGACAGGTATATCGGGCTCCTGTCGGATAGCCCTTGTTGGCAGTCACAATAGTGACTGGGTTTGGTAAGTGTGTATGGGATGAATCCCATGTGGAGCAGTCTCTAAATGGCCTTTCCTTAAGGTTCTGCTCCACCCTTTGTGTCTAAATCTCCTCCCATGGGTATTTTGATCCCCCTTCTAAGACAAATGGAAGTATCCACACTGCGGCCTTCCTTCTTCTTGGCCTTCATGTGGTCTGTGAATTGTGTCTTGGGTATTCTGAGCGTTTTGGTTGATATTCACGCATCAATGAGTGCATAAGATGTGTTTGTTTTTCGTTTGTTTGATTGGTTGGTTTTGGGTTACCTCACTCAGGATATTTTCTAGTTCTACCCATTTGCCTAAGAATTTCATGAATTCATTGATTTTAATAGCTGAGCAGTACTCCATCTTATAAATGTACATTTTCTGTACCTATACCTCTGTTGAGGGACATGTGGGTTCTTTCCAGCTTCTGCCTACTATAAATAAGACTACTATGAGCATAGTGGAGCATGTGGCCTTATTGTCTGTTGGAGCTTCTTCAGGATATAAGCCAAGGAGTGGTATAGCTAGGTCCGCTGGTAGTACTATGTCCAATTTTCTGAGGAATCAACAACCCGATATCCAGAGTTGTTTTACCAACTTGCAATCCCACCAGCAATGTAGGAGTGTTCCTCTTTCTCCACATCCTCACCAGCATCTGCTGTCCCCCAAGTTTTTGGTCCTGGCAATTTTAACTGGAATGAGGTGGAATTTCAGGGTTATTTTGATTTGCATTTCCCTAATGATTAAGGATGTTGACAATGCAGCATTACTTGTCAGACAATCAACAGTAAAATTTTCCTTTGTCTATATAGTATTCTACGGAAGATGCCACAAGCAAATTACATTGTTCTTAAACAGCTCATTCGTGTGCTATTAAAAATTAAAACTTCTGCCAAGAATACTCTAGACAGCTTCATCTTATCTATCCGTATAGCCCCACATGTGTTATGGGATCAGACTTGTGTGAACTCATTATTTGGAAGTGACATTCCAAAAAAGGTAAGAGGATCTGATTTTTCCCTTTGAGAACAAAGTAGTCATTGTGATCAAGAAATTGGGAGTACCTCAGAAAGGTCAGCGATGTTAAAGGAAACCCTAAGATTGCATTATTCTGGAGTGGGAGATACATTGATCTATTTCAGGAAACATTGGGAAGGGAGATTGTTAATATAGTTTGAAGGAAGTGAATCATTTGTTTTTTGTTCTTTCTTTCCTTTTTACTTTTTTTTCAGATATTGATCTTAGATATTAATGTTTTACCCAATAATATGCTGCATGTATAATGGTAGTTCAAGAAGACTACAGTAAAGTTGAAAAAAATCCCTATTACCTAGTGTTTCACTTGTTTGATTATTTACTATTACAGCTGTACTTTGGAGCACATGATAGTTATTCTTTATCATTGTGAGACTATTAAAATTATGAATTACCCTAACTGCACTACTGGTCATAAAAAAGAACATTGCATACAATTTTATATAGAGATATAGATATAGATATAGATATAGATATAGATATAGATATAGATATAGATATAGATATAGATATAGATATAGATATACACAGACATATATACATATACATATATATATGCATATGTATACAGACATATATACATATAGATATATGTATACATATATATGTATACATATATATATATACATACAATATGTAATATAATGAATAATGATGAACATGTACTCTATCTTATATAATATAGTTTCTAATATTTTAGCACTAACTTCTACTTATATAAAATAGAAGTATATGTTTGCATTATTTTGGGTACATTTTTAGGTACCTTAATATTTTGCTTTATTTATCTCTTCCTTTTCCTAGAAAGCTATATGCATTTATATTTTTCATCACTTTAATTATTTAGTTTTAATTCTGATTGCAGTACACTACTCTAGGTCTCATCCTCACGACCCCCTCTTCCCTCAGTTTAATTTTAATTTAAAATTTTATTTATGTTTTAATTTTTTTAAAGTTTGGGGGAAGTTACGAGGGGAGAGTGTAGATATGGATGGACTAGAAAATGAGTGTTACTGGGTTGCATGATGAGAAATTCACAGAGAATCAACAAAGGACTTACCAATGAATGAAGTCATGGTGGTATTACTCACCATGGAGTAGAGTAGACCAATGAAAAGCTCCTTCAATTTAGAAAGTGTCTTAATTTGCTACTATTATGATAAAACACTGAGGAAAATTCTGGAGGACAGGTTACACTTCACAATATACTTCTAGTTACCAGTTAACTACTGAAAATGTCAGGGCAAAACCAAAGCGAGGCAGGAAGCTGGAGGCAAGAACTGATGCACAAGCTGTGTAAGAGTGCTTGCTGCCTCTTTTCCTGCACCTCCTATCTCTCTTTGTCTCAGTAATAGCTCCTGGGTGGCACCATCCTGGAGTTCTGGGACCTATAAATTCCATTGTTAATCAAGAAAATATTCCACAGACTTTTCTACACAATGGGCCAATCTGTTGTCTCAGTTTCTCAACATAGATCCCTGTTCTCACCAAATTCTTCATTAGTCATTTTTCTATTGCTTTAGTAAAACACCAGGACCAAGGCAACTCATAGAAGTAAATGTTTATTTGGGACTTAGAGATTTAGAGACATTACCATCCTTCAAATTCATGACAGAGGAGCATGGCTGCAGGAAGGTAGGGCAACCAAACAGGAAGCAGAGACCTGGTGGCTCTCATCTTAGGCAGCAAATGTGAAGCATAGAGAGTACACTCCAAATGGCACCTGACTTCTGTGACCTTACATTCTAACCTATGACATACTTCCTCCAGAGATGTCAAGTCACTAAACCACTCAAAAGATTTCACAAAGATGGTACCATATATTGAGATGCCTGAAATTAGACAGGCATCACATTCAAAATATCACAATGAAACTCCACCTCTTCCCCATTCCCCTGCATAAAATCACTAATTCAAGAAATCTTTGAAGTCATTACTGTGATTCACTCACAGTTATTCTGGCAGCATATCAGTTCTGAAATGTTACATTGCTTTAGTAGTTCCCCTATTCTTTGAAGTATGTATGAAATTTTAACATGATAAAGTAAGTTGCGAAGAACTTAAGCATCTCCATTTCAGACAGAGACTTAATTTCACAGGTTCATATCTGCTCAAAGTAACTGATATTTTCCTTTTCATTTTGGAATTCATTTTTTTATCGATTTCAATTTGGTAAACTATGTAAAATTACAGAAGATCTTGTTTTTTTTCCCTTGTGTTACAGATCTCTGTTATACAAATCATGATTGATAACTTTGCAGATATATTTGGAGAAGATGACCCTATAATTTGTGACAACAGTCAGAAGAGGTCAGATGACATAAAGACTACAGTAAATACTGCTGGTAAGTCAAAAGCTTTGAAATACTGATGAATTAAAGGTTTCATCTGCTTCTTCTCAAGCAGAAGTTCCTAGAGATTAAGAGAAATTAGTCATTAAACAGATGGAAGGATGATATTCTCTGATTTCATAAATTTGTAAATATCAAAGCCCTATTGTAGCCTATTATATTAAAACGTGGGAAAAGATTTTTAAACAATACTTTCATTAAATTATATATTAATATGTGTATGTATACATAGGTATGCATAAAGACACACATACACACACATACACACACACACTCACACACACACACACTCACACACACACATATATTCTTTCATACATGCATGTAGGACAGAGGAACTCCTTACTTAGACCCTGTACAAATTCCAGCATATTACCTGTTATATTTCTCACCTTTCTTCCCATGGTCCATAAGTCATGTAGGATATCTTGGATATGAAATTATTTTTAAAAAGTTCACTTAGAAACAATTATTCAATTTAAAAATTCATTACACATACTCCCAAGAGTGAACAATGTGCCAACAAGCTTTGCTATTCTTGGACAGAAACACTGATGTTTAATTTCATTTGATTCATAATCTTGCCAAATGCTTAGCATTTGGTATCAATATGAAGTTGCACAGGATCCACTACAACACCTATGTGAGGAATCTTAACAAATAACACATTCAGGAGCAGATATATTGTTAACTCAAGAAGCTTTTGTGTACAGTTCAGAAAATATATTGAAAACTAGTCTGATCTGAAGTGGGGTGAATCTATCATCAGAGAATGTTTTTCTAACTAAGACATTTCTTGACTTCATTTAGCAGGGGACAACGAAACAACTGCAACATATGACTTTCCACAAAGGAAACTTCCTCATGACTAAAGAAGGTTCCTGTCATTCTATTTCAATAAAAGAAACAACTTCAATTATACATTTACCCATATTATTTATTACAAATAGATTCACTCACTATTTATTTCAAGTTATGTATTACATATTCTTATCTATTATAATAAATTGAATTAAATTGTTATTGCTTAGACTCGAATATGCCTGATTCATGATTCTCCATAGTATTTGTAAAATGGCATTTCCAGTACTCTCCTCCACCTCTCTTACTCAGGCACCTATATTCATGCAACAGATCCACTAGAATCACTTTATTAATTTTTTCTTCCAAACTACAATCAAAACGGCATTTTAAGTCCTGCACAATAATTTTGTTAATAGTAATTATTGTCCTATTTCTGTGAAAATGTACTCTACTAAATTATTTACATTAGGAAAATAGCTCATTTTTTTGAGGGCTCAAGATATCAACATACAGCAGTTCTAATGTCAGGAGGTTGTAGCTAGTGAAGTCGTTCACATAATTCAGAAGCAGAGGACAATAAATGTTAATATTCAGTAAGTTTTTCTTTTTAAACATCCCAGGAACCATGAAAGGAATAGTAGAACCTAGTTATACTATTGGTTTGGCCACCAGTTACTTAAGCATAGACAGAATCTAAGGACCATAAATACACCCTCAGTGTCATGTCCAGAATCTTTTTTCAGAGAGAATTCTAAATAGAATTCCATTAATGATCAGCATTAATCATCACACATGATAAGATTAAAGGTGAATCATGGCTTCAAAAAACATAGGAATGGTCAAAGGTTTTAGTGATCAGAGAAATGAGCAGAGTCTGAAGTAAAGGCCACCCAGAGACTGCCTTACCTGGGGATTCATCCTACAAACAGTCACCAAACCCCGACACTACAACAAGAAGCATGTACCAAAAGGAGCATGCCATGGCTGTCTCCAGATGGGCCCTGACAGAGCTCTATAAATACAGAGGCAGAAACTAGCAACCAACTATTGGACTGGGCTTGGGGTCACCAGTGGGAGGATCTGGAGGGTAGTCCGGAGTACCTGAAGGGGTTACAGCCCCATGGGAATAAGAATGACTTCAGACACTCAGACACCCCAAGACTCCCAGGGACTGAACCATCAGGATCAGTGGGAGGAGTGGTCTTTGGTCAGGTAAAGGCTCAATAGAGGCCCCAACAAAAGGAAACAGATGGGGGTGGGGGGTGGGGGTGAGGTGGGAATGTGTCAGGTAGAGGGACATACACATGGAGGCAAGTGATGGGAGGAGGGGTAGGGAATCTTTGGGGAGGGGGGCTTTCAGGAGGGGGGAAATTGGGAAAGGTTTTACCATTGGCAACGTAAATGAAGATACTCAATAGAAAAATAGATATTGAGAGAAAACAAAAACCAACAAAACAACAACAAAATGACCCCAGGATCCCACTTTACACCAATCAGATTGACTACATTCAAAAACCTCAGATGACAACCAGTGTTGTTGAGGATATGTAGAAAGAGGAACACTCCGCCATTGCTGGTGGAGTTGCAACCTGTTACAACCATTCTGGAAATCATTCTGATGTTTATTTTGAAAAATGGAAATAGATCTACCTGATGACCTAGCAATACCACTCTTGAGAATATACCCAAATGATGCCCACCATGCCACAGAGGCACGTGTTCCACTACGTTCATAGCAACCTTGTGCTGCTAGGTATCTTAGATACCTAGAAGCTGGAAACAACCCAGATGTCCCACAACAAATCGATACAGAAAATGTTCATTTACACAATGGAATACTACTCAGCTGTTAAGCATGAGGACATCCTGAATTTTTCAAGCAAATGGAAGGAATTAGAAAATATCCTGAGTAAGGTATTCGGACACAAAAGGACACACTAATATTCTCACTAATAAGCGGATATTAGCCAAAAAATGCATAATACCCAACATACAGTCCACAGACCTCAAAAAAGGTCAACAAGCTGAAGTGCACAAGTGAGGACAACTCAGTCCCACTTGGGAGGGAGAAGAAAGCAATCACAAGTGGGGAAGAAGGGTGGGACCTGGGAAGGAAAGTGGACAGTGGTCAGGGGAGTCATGGGAGAGGGGAACCTGATCTAGGATGGGGAGAAGGAAAAGGACTGAAGCCCTGAGGGCCAGCACAAAGAATGTAAACAAGCAACCTTGGAAAGTAGAAGGTTAGGGGAAGGACCCTCCAGAATGTACCAGAGTCCTGGGAGGTGAGCAACTATCAGGCACTAAAGGGAGCAACCTTAGATGCCTGACAGTGGGGAGAGGGAACATAGCCCACCCCCAGCAGGAAGAAAGATAGGGCATCAAATGAGGGAGGGGCATCCCACAGTCACAACTCTGATCTGTAATTGTTCCTCTCTGAAACAACTGCAGAGATAGAAATGGAAAGGAGCCTGAGGAAAAGAGCCAGAGATAGGCCCAAAGTGAGGTCTAGCTCAAGCGGAGGCTCTAAGGTCTGACACTATTACTGAGGCTATGGAGAGTTCACAATAAGGGACCTATCTTGACTGCCCTCTGAATGATCCAACAAGCAGCTGAAAGAGTCAGATACAGACATTTGCACCCAACTAATGGACAGAAGCACCTGACTCCTGTTGTTGAATTAGGGAAGGATGAAAGCAGCTAAGGAAGGAGACCCAGTAGGACGACCAGCACTCTCAATCTGGACCTCTCAGATCTCTCAAACACTGAACCACCAAATAGGCAGCATACACCAGCTGACATGAGGCCCCCAACACACTTACAAAAGAAACCTCCAGGTCTGTATTCATTCAGAGATGATGCACCTAACCCTCAAGAGACTCTAGGGCCCAGGGAGTTTAGAGGTCAGGTGGGCTGGAGGATGAGGACATCCATGTGGAGACAGCAGGGTGGGGAGGAGATATGGGATGTGGAAAGTTCTGAGAGTGGATGAGATGGGGGGATAAAATATTAAGTTTTAAAAAATACATAAATAAATGTATAAATTATTTAGAATGCTACAGAAGGAATTGAGCTGATCTAGTAAATTAGTGTGATAAATTTTCAAGTCTACAGCCTCACTACTTCCATAAATCTGACTTAAATTTCTAGCCCCAGCCATGGGAGGTTGAGTGCCTTTTGCCAAAGAAATCTTACAGCAATATGTATATGTCTAAATTCAACTGATTCTAGCGGTTTATGACTTAGCAACGTCTACGTTGAAAATGAGTTTCTATGGTACATAAAATATTAGACATGTTGACGTGTTAGGGAAGCAGTTGACAGGAGTATTCTGCTTCTAACACCTATGAAGTGTGACAATAACCCGTACAGCCACATATCAGAATAGATGCAGTAAGTGTACTTACATGTCAGTAGTATTCAAGAAGTTTTTTTTGTAAGTGTAATTTAATTAATTTTTTGATATATTTTTTGTTTACATTTCAAATTATTTCCCCTTTCCTGGATCTCCCCTCTCAAAAAGTCCCATAAGCCCTCTTCCCGCCCCTTGTTACCTCATGAACCCCTTCCTGCTCCCCTTTCCTGGTATTCCCCTAAACTGCTGCACTGAGCCTTTCTAGGACTAGGGGCCTCTCCTTCCTTCTTCTTGGGCATCATTTGATATGTGAATCGTTTCTTGGGTATTCTGATCTTCTAGGCTAATAGCCGCTTATCAGCGAGTTCATACCACTGTGAGGTCAAGAACCTTTGATTGGACTTAAGTTTATTTTCTTTACCTCACAATTGAACAGTTTTGGGTCTTTCATTGGTTTCTCTGAAAAAAAATTTTAGTCTGTAGACTCTAAGAAGCCTGTTCTTTTCTACACTTGATCTTAGCCAAAAGGCCGAGAAGCAATAAACCTGTTCTTTTCTACTGAGATAAAGAAATGGACTGAGCCCAGATGTGAGAGAAGGTGTGCATGTGTGCGTGTGTGTGTGTGGGGGGGGGCGTGCGTGCATGTGGGTGTGTTGGGTGGGGAGGAGCTGAGGAGTAGAGGGAGGGAAAACTATCAGAACATGTTGTATTACAAAAGAATCTACTTAATAAAAAGCAGGAGGAAGAAAATATTCATCAGAAAAAAAGGAATAAAAAGACCTAATTATTAAACCTCAAACTTTAATAGCAAGAAAATAAAATAGAATCATATTTTATACTTATTTTTTCTGTTTTTATGGTGAAGATGTAGAGGATAGAATGAATTCATTTAAGGAATGTATTTTATCCTTGACTATGATTCTGAACTAAGTATCATTGTGATGAGAAGTATAATATACTAATCTACAATACTGACTGACTTTCCTGTAGATGAAGCTTTCTGACTCTGTTCAGTAAAGCATATTTATTTTTAAAGTGTCCTGTGATTTTTGCATGTTGGTCTCTACGGTTCATAGGGTTAATGAAGCTGAATTTTCACATATACCTTTGATAGGTTAAAAAAGAATAATGTATTGAGAATATTTGAGAATGAGTATGAATTTCAAAATGTTTTGTAGAAAATTACTTCTCTTCTTGGATAGATATTATTACTGATATCTATCTGTCTCTCATTTCATCTATCTATTTAGCTATTAACATATACTTTTCTGAGAATCTGTTATTTAATAAAAATGCCTATGGTTCAACAATTATTAAACTACATGATTTTAAAACCAAAAGACTGAAGAGGATGAAATGCACTTGTCACTTTGTCAGTTACAGCATAAGCTCTTGAATCTTGACTTCACAATGGCCTGTCACCCTGACTGCTAATGAATCCTCAGACTTCAGTGGTTGGTTTACCAACTGCAGTCTTCAGTTTGTTATATAGTGCCTAGAAGGAAAGCGATAATTTCATATCCATTGATTTGCTCTCAATTCCAGGCTCCACTGTAAAGGTATGTATATAGAAAGCAATTGTTAGCATAGCACAGGAGATGGAGAGGTTTGGAGAGGTGCAGGAATCTAGGTGGAGACTTTGAAATGTACAAGAATGTTTACTTTCCAGAATCAATGTTGATATCCTCATAGGAGCCACAGGAAAGACACACAGAACTGTCACCGGTGTCTGGACAAGATCAACTTCATGACTAATCTTTGAATGCTGGAGTGTTTGCTTGTTTGTACATGTGATTGTTTTTCTGCATTGAGAGTTATCTAGCTTATTATAATAGTTTTGACAGCTCAGCTGAACATCAGGATCATGAAAGCAGAGGTCTTTGGCTTGAGTTGTGGAGATTCATGCAACTACACTTTCAAATGCTAATATACTCCACCTACTCATTTCTAAGTTTTCACCATTCAAGACAGTTTGGGGAAGGGACAAACATACGAAAAAGAAATTTCTGAAGGAAACTGACATATAGGACAATATAGGAAAGGCCAGGGTGTTCACAGGTATGAAAAGAAGTCTAGAATTTTTAATGATGTTTAATTTTTTAATTTCTTACTAAGTTTCCCATTAGCATATCATTTATGTTCAAAGTTACAATTAGTTTTTAATATCACATTCTTCCTTATTTTGAATTTCATACATGTATACAGTGTATTAAATCATCAGTATAAATGCTGCTATAATATTCCTCAGATCTTCTCTTTCAACATTATTTACTGTTTTTTTACTATCATAAACCTTTTAAAATTTAACATGAACATTGGTCTGATAACTTATCCACTGAGTACTTGTTCTGTTAGGTGGAGACCTGTACAAGGAGTATCTTATTTTTTCAACTATATGGAAACCCTTGTGAAGAAAGACATTGGAGGAATACATCAAAACTTGCTGTGCCAAAGCAACATAGAACTCACAAGTGGCAGGAAAAGGAATGAGAGACATCAATCTTTATTTAATGATGCATTGGTTGTGTCTAGTAATCTGTTATTCTGTGCAACATGTATTCCTTACTATGAGAGGCTACACTTTAATTAGGCATTTTGTACAAAACTAAAATATTCTTTTCTTTTTTTTTTTAAGTTTATACTTACTTCATTACTTACTGATTGTAACTTTCTTTTCCTCTACTGTGTTTGGGGTTTGGCAGACACTCCCCTTTACATTTCTCAACTCATTTTGAGAAAAGTTTCAAACACATTTAAAAAAATGAATTATTTATGGTGCCATCCTTCTAGTTGAATTTGGGAACGAATAACAACTTGAAAAGGAGGCAGATTCTGCTTATTCTCTTTTGTTGTAGATGTTAATTAGATATATTCTTTATTTATATTTCAAATATTATCTTCTTTCCTGCCCCCCACCCCCGTGAAAATCCCATGAGCTATATCAGCTCTCCCTGTTCCCCAATCAAACCCCTCCTGCTTCCTGGTCCTGGTATTCCGCTACACTGCAGCACAGAACATTTATGGGCCTGTCCTCCCTTTGATGTCCAACAAGGCCATCCTCTGCTGCCTATGCTTCTGGAGTCATGGGTAACTTCATGTGTACTCATTGGTTGATGGTTTTGTCCCTGGGAGCTCTGGGAGTGCTGAGTGGTTAAGAATTAGTCTGGGAAGAATAATGATTTTGGCTGACCAGATGCCCCAGGGTTCCCAGGGACTGAGCCATCAACCACAGGTACACATGGTTCCAGCCAAAAGAGTGGCAGAGGAATGCCTTGTTGGGCTTCAGTAGGAGGACAGGTCTCTGGTCCTATAAATGCCCAATAGATGCCCCAGCATGGGAAAATCGAGGGGGGAGGGTAGGTGGTAGTGTGTTGGGTGGGGGACATATTCTTGGAGGCAGGGGCTGGGAGGATGGGTTGGGGTATTTCGGGGAGGGGAGGAAACTGGGAAAGGATATAACATTTGAAATGTAAATGAGGAATATATTCAATAAAAAGTGCAAAAAAATTCCAAAAAAAAAAAAAAAAACCAATACAAAAAGAAAAGGAGGCAGATATGCCATATCCCATTCCCTGCTCTCCCTTGTCCCTGTGTGTGTATGTGTGTGTCTGTGTCTGTGTGTATGTGTGTGTTGGCTTGTTCCAATTCAATTATAATTATGTTTCTATTTATTTTATTTATTTGCCCTTTCTTTCTCCCTTTCCTTCCTTCTTTCTCTCTTTCATTCTTTTATTCTTTCTTTTGTTCTTTCTTTCTTTTTCTTTTTTTTCATTTATTTATTTACATTGCAAATGATTTCCCCTTTTCTGGGTCCCCACTCCCCGCAAGTCCCATAAGCCCTATTCTTCCATCTACCCCTTCCCACTTCCCTGTTCTGGAATTCCCCTATACTCTTGCACTGAGTCTTTCCAGAACCAAGGCTCACTCCTCCATTCTTTTTGGACATCATTTAATTTGTGGATTATGTCCTGGGTATTCAAAGTTTCTAGGCTAATATCCACTTATCAGTGAGTGCATACCATGATTGATCTTTTGAGACTGGGTTACCTCACTTAGTATGATGTTCTCCAGCTCCATCCATTTGTCTAAGAATTTCATGAATTCATTGTTTCTAATGGCTGAATAGTACTCCATTGTGTAAATATACCACATTTTTTGTATCCATTCCTCCGTTGAAGGACATCTAGGTTCTTTCCAGCTTCTGGCTACTACAAATAGGGCTGCTATGAACATAGTGGAGCATGTGTCCTTATTGCATGCTGAAGAATCCTCTGGATATATGCCCAGTAGTGGTTTTGTCATGGTTTCTCCATCTACAGTGATTGAGAGTTTCGCTGGGTATTGTAATCTTGGCTGGCATTTTTCTTCTCTTAGAGTCTGCATGAGATCTGCCCAGGATCTTCTAGCTTTCATGGTCTCTGGTGAGAAATCTGGTGTAATTCTGATAGGTCTTCCTTTATATGTTACTTGCCCTTTTTCTCTTACTGCCCTAAGTATTCTTTCTTTCTTTAGTACATTTGGAGTTTTGATTATTATGTGACGGGAGTTATTTCTGTTCTGGTCCAGTCTGTTTGGAGTTCTGTAGGCTTCTTGTATATTCATGGGCATCTCTCTCTTTAGGTTAGAGAAGTTTTCTTCCATAATATTGTTGAAGATATTTGCTGGCCCTTTAAATTGTAGATCTTCACACTCATCAATACCTATGATCCTTTATTTGGCTTTCTCATTGTGTCCTGGATTTCCTGGATATTTTGGGTTACAAGCTTTTTGCATTTTGCATTTTCTTTAACTGTTGAGTCCATGATTTCTATGGTATCTTCGGCATCTGAGATTCTTTCTTCTATCTCTTGTATTCTGTTGTTGATATTTGCATCTATGGTCCCTGATTTCTTCCCAAGGTTTTCTATCTCCAAAGTTGTCTCCCTTTGTGCTTTCTTAGTTGTTTCTACTTCTGTTTTTAGATCCTGAAAATTTTTGCTCAGTTCTGTCATTTGCTTGTTTGTGTTTTCCTCTAATTCTTTAAGCGATTTTTGTGTTTCCTCTTTCATGACTTCTGACTGTTGATCAAGGTTCTCCTGTATTTCTTTAAGTGATTTTTGCGTTTCTTCCGTATTGGCTTTTGTATTCTCCTGAATTTCTTTCAGTGATTTTTGTGTTTCCCTTGTAAGGGCTTCTAATTTTTGATCCATTTTCTCCTGAATTTCTTTAAGTATGTTCTTCATGTGTTCCTGCACTAGCATCATGACTAGTGATTTTAAATCCAAATCTTGTTTTTCTGGTGTGTTGGGGTATCCAGGACTTGCTAATGTTGGAGAATTGGGTTCAGATGCTGCCATAATGCCTTGGTTTCTGTTAGTAATGTTCCTACGTTTGCCTTTAGCCATCTGGTCTCCCAGGAGTTAGATGGTCTTATTGTCACTGGCTGGAGCTTCAACCTACTGTGGATCTTTAAGGTTATTTCTGCAACACTGGGTGACTGGGTTTCTTCTGGCACAGATTACTGATATGCTGGCTTCCTCTTTTGTGCCTTTGGAGCCCTTCTCAATCTTGGCTCAAGCAATGCTATACTTAGGTTGTCAAGGTCAACCAGGTGTTCTCTGTCTGCTCTATTATGGAGGGAAGAAGTTGTGGTGGGGGTCACTCCCTCTGTTGATTCTCACATAGGACCCAGGTCCTACGATGGACTGGCTTGCAGATGAACCGCCTATGTGCTCAGTTCCTGAGTGGAGGCAGACCCCTGGTGGTTTGCACCACCAGAAATCTAAAGCTCAGGGTGTTACAGTACCTAGTGATCCTTTTGTGTCCCTGCAGACAGCAAATATGGCAGTGGGGCTTCTCTCCTTCCACAGCTTCCTGGGCAGGACACGGGCCCCGAGCCCGGCGGGCTGGCAGACAAAAGCAGCCTATGTGCTCAGTTCCTGAGTGGAGGCAGACCCCTGGCAGTTTGCACCACCAGAAATCTAAGGCTCCTTTTCTTTCTTTCTTACCTCCTTCCTTCTTTGCTTTCCTACCTCCCTCCTTCTGTCCATCTTTCTCTCTCTGTCTCTCTTTCTCTGTCTCTCTTTCTCTCTGTCTCTCTCTCTATGTCTCTCTGTCTCTCTATCTCTCTGTCTCCCTGTTTAAACTCCCCCCCTCCATCTCTTTCACACTTTCTTTCAAGAAAGGACTGATCTCTCTATGGGGAACAGCACAACTGTGATCTCCTGACAGTTCCAGGTAAGCCAGAACTACATCATCATCACCATCATTTTACATTTGTATCTTCTCACCAAAAATAAAGGAAAGGAGAGTCAACTTGGCTAGCAGATAAAATTGATAAAATTAAATCATTAAAAACTCAAGTATGAAATTTCATCAGAAAGATGAAAATGGTCATCTTGTGGAACATCATGAAAGTAGCTTCTCCACCACCCTAACCTGACCTTACCACCACTTCTGCTTATTTCCAGCTCCTGAGTGCAGGAGTTACTGAGTTTAGGCAGTACAGAGTTTAGCATGGCAGGCAGGGACACACCTGGGGTCTGAAGACATGCAAGATCAACTGTCAGATTTAAGGCAGAAAAAAAGAAAGGAGAAAAAGACTGATCAAGGAATCAATAACTTTCAAATGGGCTTGGGTATTGGTAGTGGGAAAGGAGTTTCCATCCTTGGTGGTTAAAAGACACAGCCACATTGGAAAGTTTAAACTTTACATGTCCTGTTCACCTCTGAGACCTCAATATGGTGGCCAGGAAAATAGGTCTCTGAGCTGGCATAGTGGCACAAGCCTTTAATCCCAGAAGACACAGGCAGATCTCGAACTGGAGACTAGCCTGCCACATATAGTGAGTCCCAGACTGGCCAGGGATATACAATGAGACCCTGTACTTGAAAAATAAAACAAAATAAGAAAAGGAAAAAAAACCCCACAAACCAACAAAAACACAAATCGTGCCTCTGATATCCAATCTGGGCAGCAGATCTGATTGTCAATCTGGGCAGCCAGGCTTCTGCATCTCCTCCTCCCTAACCTCACACGGAGGCTGCACTTGTGAACTCTTCTTCTCATCAGTGCCAGATGGAGCAGCACAGGCCTATTTATATGAGACAGGAAACTCCCTTCACCCATGCCTTTGACTGGACACCCGGCACTGATTGACTGAGTCTGTCGTACCCTATGTTAGAGACTGGTTCTTTTTCTTGCCTTCTCTCCTTTACAGAGGTCAGGCCAGCATCCTACTCTTGGGTGTTACCTGCTTCCTCTCCCTCTCTTCCTGAAGCCCTTGCATTAATTCATCCAATGATCTTTCAGTATATCTCAACTTTTCTAAAAACTGGGTGGACAAAATAGTGCTTCATGAGCAAACGATCACTTCTTGATGAACAACTGATTGCTCCTAATCTACTGTTGGGCAAGTGTCCCAGATAGACATGCAACTGTGTTGATAACAAAATGAATTCTAGCAGGAATGAAGACATCTATCCTGAGTGTGAAGAAGCTGAAGGTTCTGTTTAGGTCAAAGGTCAAAGATGGCTCAGGGTAAAATAATAGGCAACATGAATTCTCTGGGATATCTCGAGGAACTAAAAGGATATTAGCCCCCCACTAAAGAACAGAGATAGTAATAACAGAGAGAGGTCACTGCCTCTCTCCTGAAGCTTCCAGAAAGACACTGTGATACTTGAGTCAAGGACCTCTATCTAGAAATTAGGAGTATGGCTTAATAGTTAAAAGCCCAAGTTCTAGGGATAAATAGTTTAGGTACGAATTTCAGCTCCTTTGTTTTCTGGTTATGTGAACTAAAGAAAATTATTTAATATTTCTATGCAACCTTTTCCTTATTTGTAAAATGGGAGTTTATAATAGAGTAATAAAAAATATGTGATTTCAGTGTTGAAGGAATTACATTTTGGAAGATGCTTACAACACTTATGTTTTATACATTAAGCTCTAGAAACTGGTTATTTCACTATTACTAGTAATTCATTTAAAGACACACTTTCTTAGTGTGGGGAAAGCACTAGCCTTGATTTCAGAGACTGCCAAAATATCACAACAGAAACATTGATTTTTGAATACTCTACTGAAAAAGAATACTGCGCTTCAAACCAAGGATGTCAGTAGTCTTTATTAGGTTAAATTATTGTAATCATGTACAACAAAAACGATTTTAAGTTTGAACAAAAAAGAGACAAGAGTTATTTAGGCTACTACAGATTACAAAGCAGGATATTCAAAGGGCTGTTTGGAGCCAGGCAGATGGTGGGCACCTGCAGTCCTAGCTCCTTGGAATATGCTGAGGTATTAAGCCCAGGAGTTTACAGACCAGCCTGAGCAACATAGTGAGACTGTAATGGGATCTGTTGCCCTCTGCTGTTAGTTTGAATGAAGCTCACAAACATAAAATCAATAAATAAACCTTTAAAAAATCTATTCTATCTGTACTCTAATTTTAAGGGGGTTGTTAATGCGTTACTGGCGAGTTGGAGACAGTCCAGATTAGTTTGCAAATTTAGCTGTCAGAGGTCACTGTTAATGTATAAACAATGACAGTCTGCATGGCTGCAAAGATCAGTGAATGTTGTTTAAATGATATACATTGCTTCTCTTACTGCTACTAATATCAGAATTTTCTAAATATGGACAGATAGCTTTTAGTTTTTTGTTTTGGATATTTGGTTAATATGTTTTGTCCCTGTCTCTCTGAAATTTGATTTTATATCATTTACAAAATGTTTTGTTGTAATTATATAAGGTAAAAATCTTTTTTTTTCTGGAAAAAAAACCAGCTTAGGAGAGATGTGACATGGCATAGGAATTATTGTTATTATTATTATTATTGACTGTATGAGTCAATTTCTATAATTAGTTCTGCCTTTTCTATGCACCTCATCTAATCATCAATCACATTAGTTCATTTCTTTCAAGAATCCATACTAATGAAAATAATAGTTATGTGATATTTGAGCTGAGTTTTATGAGAAAATGAGTCAATATCCTTGCTACTTTCCCCTATTAAGCAACAACAAAACACAGATGTTAACCCTGCCTTTAACCACTTCCCCACTGGATTTCTGAGGAGGGAAGACCTTTAAACCCCACTCCCATCCCCAAACAAGTTGACAAAGACAGAACTGGGAAGAAACTGGAGGTTTTTGACACCAGCCTTCCTTCACTTCTTGGAGCTCTGGATTTCAGAGCCTAAAGGATGCTGTGGTCCCATCCTCCCAGCGGATGTGGCCCAGTCTGGACTCAATGGAGCTTCAGGTCATTTTTTTTTTACATGAGCCCCTAGGTTGGAGCTCTGGATCACTGAGGTCCAGAGGATGCCGTGGCCCAGGATTCCAAGGCAATGTTGCCCGGTTTGGGCTCACTAGAGCTTCAGAACCTTTTTGTTTTTGTTTTACTTCAGGAGCCACTCAGTTCCTGTGGCTGGGGATCTGAATTTCTGAATATGAAAGGATGCTATGATCCCAGTTTCCAAGAGAAGTGGCCCATCCTGTTGGTGTCTCTGAAGCTTGGAGTCTTACTAGTTTGTTTTTGTCCTGTGGGACCCCTCTAACCCGAAGTAACAACAACAACAACAACAACAACAACAATAATGTTGGATTTGATGTTGGAGAGGTCAATGTACAATAAATTCACAGAATAAGAAATTTAAAATGATCAGAATACACACAAATAATGCACAGTGCCTGATTGTCACAAGCCACACCAGAGAATTCACTCATCCAAGTAAGTAAACACAGGAAACAGGAATCATAGCAAATGGAGCTTCAGGAACTGTGAGCCGTGAGCCATAGGGCAGAAAAACAGGTGGCCAGAAAAGCCAACAGCATTGAAGTGTCCTGTTCTTTAATGTCACCAACCAAAGAACAGTATGTTAATATATATCTGCATGCCAGGCGTTCCCTCTTTCTCCATGTTCCTTGTCACCTGGACTGAGTGAATGGTGGAGCTAAGGGCAAGGAGAGCACTTGTGTGTGCTGAAGATTCCTGTTTCTCCTCCATGACAGGTCCACTTGGTGTTTCTTTCACTGAGTTCCCAAATTTCCACAGGTCCTCGATTTGTGTGTCTCTGTTTGTCTGCCATGTAAATCCTAAGTGCACTACTTTGCCCTTTTCACGGCATTGCTGTCTGGGGTTAAGCCAGCAAGTTTTTGTTGTTGTTGTTATTTGATGCCTTTTTGTTTCTGAGCCTCCATCATTTGCTGTGTGGAGAAGTGCAGTTCTCAAAATTTTTTGCTCTTTTTTTGGTGGGGGGAGGAGGCTCTTTGTCCTGCTTTTTCTGTTGTTCTTGGTTTGGTTGCTTGAATTGTTCACTTTTGAGTCCCAGCTTGCTCATTTTGTCCACAGAAGATCCAGCTTGTTGTTCCCTATAGCATCTGCCACTCTCCGTTTCTGTGGACTGATGTGGTGTTCTTGTACTCTCTTCTGGCTGGGACCTACACCATGCCATTTGAGAAATGGACACTCATGGGGAATAGTCATTCATTGCAAGTGGTGGCCACACTCCTCTTTCTGCCAGCAGGCCCCTGCCTCTCCTCCCTGTCAATGTTAATGGTGTGTAGAAGGATGGGGTGTGGCTATTCAGCCCAAAGACTGTGATCCTCTATATATCTTAAGGTGGTTCATGGGGTCCCTGTGGACATCACGTTCTCTGTTATCCTCATGCAGTTCACTCAGTTCCTGTGTTCCATTTAAACCTCTTCCCCAAGCCTGGAAGTGTGGTTGACTGATCCATTGTGGTACATGCCCTTCCCATCCAGTTCATGTGTGTGCCATGCTTGCAGTCCTCTGGATGCTCAAATTGCACCCAGCAGTCAAAAACAGGCCACTGATGATCTATGACTCTTATCAACCTAAGACAGAGGCATGAACTGAAATGCCTTATTTGTTTATTAATAAACACTAATATGGCTGTGTTTGCTTAAATAACACAAGTAATCTGCTAGTGTCCTCTGGGATGGGTAAGAGAGAGTATAGACACAGTGGTAAGCCAGATGCAGCAACCAACCACCATAATTCCCAGGAAGGACCATAGAGGATAAGTCAATCCAGTGCCCCAGTCCAGCTAATTTTTAATAAATAAATAGGGAGGAATTGAGCCTTTCCTCCAGCCTTGAGCAGGATAATTCAGACCTTGTTTTGCCACAGTTGCCTACCTAGGGTGGAGCCTTCAGAACTAGGAGAAGTCTATTGTTCTTCCAGATCTGCAGCTTCCTGCAAGGAGCCAGCTACCCACTGAGCAGCTGAGCCTGTTTTCCTGACCAGATTCTGGCATATTGGGGGATGGGTTTCTCCCCTTTAAATTCAGAGTTATCCATTAAACATTGGGCCTTGATCAGAACATTGTCGGGGCTTCACGATTCTCTTTCTAGACCGTTCACTTTCAGCACCCCCTGTCCCCTGCTCTCCTTCCAGGTGTACCCAGTTTGACCAAGGCTGTGGGATGGCAAACACTCCTGGAGCACATTTCATTGGTTCTGTGTGAAAAGCTTGAGGGATGTGAAAAGAAAGGACAACAGCTCTACCTGTGAGATACATCCTCAAATCTTGAGGGAGGAGGCATGGGCCACAATAAACTAAAAAGCAAATGCTCACCCCACTGAAGACAGGAGTGGAGTGGGGATTCCCATGGCCAAAACTACTGCAGAAGATGTTTAGAGCATGCCTTGGGGTGGGACTGTGCATCCATATAATCCCCTTCAGAGCATAGCAGGCTGCATCAACTCAGAAGTGAGCACCTTGATGGTCAAAGCCTGAAATGCTCCCTTAGCATCGGAAGGTTCTCAGATACCTAAAGAATGCAACTTTTTCTCATTGAGGGTGGAATGTACCCTCAGAGTACCCAATGAGCTCCAGACCACAACAACCATAAACTAGCTCCATGAGTGAAATGCAGCACATAAGACCTCCACGGTAAGTGTGGAGCATCCGCACTAAGCCTGTCCTCCAGGGTATCCTGAGTGTTCAAGACCGGAGAGGGACAGATACTGGCCCCCCACACAGTGTAGCAAAAGGTCATTGACAAAAAGAAACTAGCCTTTACCATTCAGCCCCTCTCTACATGGCCCTACAGAGGAATGCAGCAGCTTGGGGCAGACACTCATCCAAAAAAGGACTCCCTTTTCAGACAACAGGGAATGCCAGAGCCCCTTTTACCATACTTTCTTTTGGCCCCCTCAGGCCTCTTACTGCAAAATGGAGCACAGATGACACACCAAGAAACAGAAAGCACCACCATCAACTCAGAAGTGAGTACCTTGAGGGTCAAAGCCTGGAATGCTCCAGGAGCACTGGGGGGTTCTCAAGCATGGGGCATTCCTGCAATGGACAGAGAGGGCATGCATTGAAATGGATCAACCTCCCTTCTGGCCTTGGGGAAGAGGTTCAAATGGAACTCAGGAACAGAGTGAACTGTGTGAGGACTTCAAAGTACACATGTCCACAGGAAATCCAAGAACTACAGTGAGAAGTGCAGAGGTCACAGTGTTTAGGCCAGATAACTACACCCCTGTCTTACACACAACCTGATGGTGTAGGGAGGAGACATCCAAAGCTGGAAGACAATATGTGGAAAACACAACATTATACAACCCTTGCCACAGAATAAAATCAGTCTCTGGGGAAAAGTATAGCTCCAATTGCCACCGAAAAAAAGAAAAAAGGAAAGAAAGAAAAAAAGAAAAGAAAGGAAGGAAGAAAGAAAGAAGTTAAACAGGACTTCATCTAAGTTCAAGAAACAATGACACTAGAGGGAAGATATAACTGTAAAATAAAAACCATAATCTTCTATTGCCTTGTTTTATTTTGTCTGGGGATAGCATTTCTCTTTGGGTAACAATGGCAGCCTTGGGACTTACTCTGTTGACTTAGCTAGCCTCAAACCTACAGAGCCACTTGCACCACCATAGCAAGACAAACGCTAGAATATTTGTTCTTGTTTGTTTATTTATTTATTTATTTATTTATTCATTCATTTTTGATGTATATGCATGGCAATCTGCATATAAGCCTACATGCCAGAAGAGGGCACCAGAAACTAGGAGGACCCTCTATGTGGCTCCCTTGGAATTGAACTCAAGCATCCATAGAAAGAGCATCAGATAGGTACCTTCCATCTGAGCCATCTCCAAAAGCTGTAATCTTCACTGGCCAATTAATGCTAATATCAGCACAAATGAAACATAATCAGTAATCACTTGAGGTTATTGATAAAAAGGTAAATTCTAATGAGATGGAGGGTAGATATCTGCCTGCTTCTTCTTGTGTCATTTAAGGCATACAAATAAAAAATGTTTGTCTTTTATCCAAAATCTAAATAATTAAGGTGGGGTAAGAACTCATGGGTTGGGATTAACAATTTCTACCACATACTGTTTTGTTTTTGTGTAACATAAGTAGGAGTCTCCTCAGACATAAGTCTGGAAAGGTAAAATGGATAATTTTGAGGGGGTGGGACAGGGTGTATTTGACATAGGATTTGTCGGTGTGGAGAAATCCCTGTCAAGGAAGAAACTCAGTTCGTCTTTTGCTGCCTCTCTGAGACTGAGATTAAAAGCATTTATATCTACTCCCAATTTCTTGTTCTTTCTTCAACCCATGGAAGTTTTTGTGTTAGATTGTTTATTTGTTTCTAATTTCTTGTTCTGTCATTTGATTGACCTCACCAAGATGTATGTTGCCATGCGGATGGTATCCATCTTTCCATCTTGGCTAATGACCTCCCGAAGATGGAAGCAGCCCTGTGACTTAATTTGGCAGGTCATATTTTTTTTTCCTCTGTTTAGTAATCTCTAGAGAACCAGAACCCAATTAAACCCAGTTTGAATGTGCAGAATTGTGAGGAAGCACCTAAAAGCAACCAGAAGTCTCATAAAATCCCAAGATACATGAATCAATCATTTGTATTTGTACAAAAATCGATGACGGAAGACCAGAGCCTCAGGTAGCATGCAGAAACATAGAGTGTTTATTCTGCAGAATCCAACAGCATGCAGGAGTCAACCATTCTCTAAAATGGGGACCCCGAAAAAGGTATGCATGCCTTCTTATAAGTAACCAAGGGAACTTTCTAGAAGCATTAGGTAATCTGCAATTTCATTGATGGGTGCTAGAGTCTAATAGGTGCTTCCTGTTCTGTATTCCTGTGTCATGAACATTCAACCATGTGATGAAATAGGGCTGCCCAGCCCAGATGGTTTTTTCTGTGATATGGTATTTCCCAATCTTTGTGATTGTTCTCAAGCTGTTCTTGGGGATTTTATGATCTGTTCTGGATTTTATGGTCTGTTCTTTGAGCTCCTGTTTTATGACGTAGTATCTGGAACTTATGGTCAATGCCTGTAGCTTGTGTCTTATAACTTTTAAAAAATCAAACCTGATCCTTAAATGGAGGTAAATGAGGTCCTTAAATGTAGATGAATGGGGTTTATATCGCCCTTTCAAATTTTAAGTCTTATTGATTTTTTTCATTAAAATGCATAATAAGAGACAAACATAATTAATTGTCCTTGAGTCCTTCTACATACTAGGCAGACTTAGCTAGTTTTGGTTTATTTGAGATGGAGTTTCACTGTGTAGCCTTGAAAGACAGAGGCAGAAAGAACTATAGACAGACAATAAAGAGTGATTAAATAAATAGATAAATATAAATATTTATAGTTATTCTGGAAATCCTTCTGTAGGTAAGACAGAGTTAGAACCCAGAGATTCGATAGCACATTGGATAAGTGCAATACTGTATTGATTTCAGTAGTCTGATTGGTTGTTTTTGGTTTGTTTGTTTGTTTGTTTGTTTGTTTTTGCAGGAATTGTGGCCTAGTACATACTAAAAAAATAAATAAGTAAATCTCTTTCAAACACAAACATGCAGTAGGTAGTAAATAGGTAATAGAAACATACATGTGAGAGAGGGGACATGAACCAGTTTCAACAGCCCTCAATGCATGTCTCATTCATCTGTCGATGGAGGAGAGATTAGGGAAAGTTGCAGCATGGAAACCACAGAAGCTTCCAGAATCAAGGACCCGAACTATTTACTACATCAGCAGCTATTTGACTGAAGCTTTAGATTCAAATGTTAGGGATTCTGACCCCTTCCTTGCATGCGAAATGTAATGAAAGAAGCCATGGATCAAGGGCACAAGAAATTTGCAATTTGAATATTTGTTGTTGTAGTAGTTGTTACTCACAGGTTTTTTTAATTGTTTTTGTTGTTGTTGTTGTTAGTGGTGGTAGTTTGTTTATTTTTAAGTATCTCAAGGATATAAGCATTATTTTATCTGTATACCTTAGAGATAATCAAGTATCTATAAGTTAAAATGAGAAAACTAGCACACAAATGTATTGTATTTCCCATTGTTTTTATTTAACGTAACTAAGGAGTTCCTGAGACATAACTCTATAATACTAAAATGGCTGACAGAATCTTAACAAATAGCCCTTCTGGCTTTGCCCATTATGTATCTATGTTTAATGGGTTTAAGTCCCTCCATACGCAGGGTAAGCAATTGTCACCTGACACGCAACTACAAATTTAATTTTAGCTGATCTGACTCCTTCATCTGGCTTCTGATAGAGTTACAGGCTGGCAATAAACCAGGCAGGCAGGCATTTCCCTCACCAAACACACAGACACACAAAACAATAATAAAATCAGGTCTACAGGCATGTTGGCCATCATTGTTTTCCAGGACTGTATATGCCCCAAGAATTGTAGATCAGGGCCAGAAGTCTCACCACCCACGGGGAAGGCAAGAAAGAGCTGACAGCCATCCACAACTTTAATTTCAGCAGAACTGACCCCTTCATCAGCATATGAATGCACCAGACATGCAAGGGTTCATAGACAGAAAGACAGACCAGAAGACAGGCAGGCTGGTCAGAAGGCAGACAGTTAGACAGGCAATCAATGCCCTCCCCTTCACAACACACAGAAAATAAAGAATAAAATCATGTTGTCAGGCTTATTGTGTAGCAAAGGTAGCCCTCCTCTTTTTTTGGGGTTGGGGGTAAAAACTCATAAAGTCACAATGGAAATCATTTCTGTGGTTTCTCAGATGATTGGGAATAGTTCTACTTCAAGTCCCAGCTACACCACACTTGAGCATATACCGAAACGATGCTACACTTCCCACAAGGATACTTGCTAAACCATGCTCATAGCAGCTTTATTTATAATCGCCAGAATCTGGAAACAACACAGATGTCCTTGAACTGAAGAATGGTTATGATGCAGAAAATGTGGTACTTTTACACAAAGGGAACACTATTCAGCCATTAAAAACAAGGACATCACAAATTTTGCAGGCAAATGGATGAAACTAGAATATATTCAGAGTTAGTTAACACAGAACCACATGGACATGTGTGGCATATACCTACTTAAAAGTGGATATTAGCCATAAAGTACAAGACAACCATGCTATAATCAACAGACCTAAAGAAACCAAGAAACAAGGAGGGCAAAAGAAAGGATGGATAAATCTTTCTTAGATGGGAAAACAAAATAGATATTGGAGGTTGATGGAAGAAGGGAACTGGCTGGAAAAAGGAATGGGGAGGTGAGCGGGCCAGGGAAGATCTTATGTAGGGAGAAGAGGGGATAGAGAAGAAAGATCAGTGGGAATGGGGAGGCAATCTCGAGGATGTTCCAGAGACCTGGGATCAGGGGAGGCCCAGAGGGTCTATGGGTGAATCTAGCTGAGACTCCTAACAGGGAGAGAAATGGATCCTGGACCCAAAGTGTCCACTTCCTTTAGCCAGGCAGCATTCCCATTGCAAGGATAAGGATAACAACCCACCTACAAAGCCTTTGGCCAAAAATGTGTCCCGCCTATCAGATGTCCAAGTGTGTAAAAACACCCAACACAACAACAACAGCAGCAGCAGCAGTAGCAAACACACTACTATGGATTGAATAATAGGTATGCCCACATGCACTGATAGTGGGAGACTTCAATACCCACCAAGGGACCTCTCAGAAATGGACAGGTCATCCAACAAAAATTAAAGAGGGAAATATCAGAGCTAACAAACATTATAAACCAAAGGGACCAAACAGATATTACAGAACTTTTACCCAAACACAAAAGAGTATAACTTCTACTTTGTACCTTAGAATGTTCTCCAAAATTGACTTCATATTTGGAGACATAGCAGGTCTCAACAGATGCAGGATAACTGAAATGATTCCCTGTACCCCATCAGACTACCAGGGATTAACTTTTACCCAAACACAAAAGAGTATAACTTCTACTTTTTACCTTAGAGCACTCTCCAAAATTGACTTCATATTTGGATACAAAGTAGGGCTCAACAGATGTAGGATAACTGAAATGATTCCCTGTACCCCATCAGACTATCAGGGATTAAAGATGAATATTAGCAACAATAGAAACAACAGCACATTGACAAACTCATGGAAGTTGAATGATTTTCCAATGAATAAAATAATGGATCAAGAGAGGAAAAAAGGAAGAAATTAAGACTTTCTAGAATTTAATGAAAATAAGTACATAATATACCAAACTTATTGGACACAATGCAAGCATAGTTGAGAATAAAGTTTATTATGTACTTCATTCTTATTGTAAGTTGGAGAGATCTCATACTAACAACCTGACAGCACACTTGAAAACTCTAGAACCAAAAGAAGTAATCATACCAAAAAGCAATGCACAGCAACATATAATCATACTGAGGACTGAAATAAACAAAATAGAAACAAAGAGAACATCAAAAAGAATCAATTAAATAAAGAGTAGATTCCTTGAGAATATTAACAATACAGATTGACCTTTATCAAACTAATGAAATGATGGAGAGAGAACATCAAAATTAACGAAATTTGAAAGAAAAACATGGACTTAGGTGAAACCAAGAAAATACAGAGAATCATGAGGGCATACTTTAAAAAAAAAAAAACTTTACACAATTTTCAAATCTAAAAGAAATTGACAGTTTTCTCTATTGTCCTCACTTATGAAAGGTAAATTAAGATCAAATAGACAATTTAACAGACCTATAACCCCAAGTGAAACAGAAGCAGCTAATAAAAGACTACCAAACAAAAAAACCTCAGGTCGAAATGTTTTTCTCATATAATACTACCAGACTTTCAAAGAAGAATTAAGAAAGGAGTTGGATATAAGATTAAATTTAAAAAATTAGTAGTCTTTCCATAAACAAATTACAAAGAGACTGAGAAGACAATAGTGAAACAAGTTCTTTAGCAATAGCCTCAAATAATATAAAATACCTTAGGGTAACTCTAACAAAGCAAGTGAAAGACTTGTTTGATTAAAAATTTGAAGTCTTTGAAGAAATTGAGGAAAATTTCAGAAGATGCAAAGATCTCTCATGCTCATTTATCAGTAGGATTAATGTAGTAAAAATGGTCATTTGATCAAAAGCAATCAACAGATTCAATGCAAATCCACACCAATATTTTAACGTAATTTTTTTATATATCATGAAAGAATAATTTTGTCATCCTATGGAAAACAAAAAATCAGAATAGTTAAAAGCAAGCCTGCATGATAAAGACACCATTCCTGATTTCCAGTTATAGAGGTATTGTAATAAACTCTCAAGTTATTTGATAAAATATATTATTTTATCAATGGAATCAAATGAAGCCACAAACAAAAATATGGACAGCTATGGATACCTGATTTTTGGTAAATAACCCAGAAATATAGAAGGAAAATAAAATAGTATCTTCAATAAGTGGTGCGGATCAAACAGGATGGCCATATGTAGAAGAATGTAAATAGGTTCATATTTGCCACCTGCACAAAATTCAGGTCTAAATGGATCAAAGATTTCATCATAAAACCATATATACTGAACATGAAAAACATGAAAGTAATAATAGCCTTGAACTCATTGGCAGAGGAACAACTTTTCTTGACAGAATCTCTTTAGCACAGGCATGTAGATCAACAATTAATAAATGGGATCATGAAACTGACCCGTTTCTGCACAGCAAAGCACAAGCTTGCAGAATGAGACCATTTTTTTTCACCAACTCCACATCTGATAGAGGACTAATATTCAAAATATGGCTTAGGTTCTAAAATCAACAATTGACAAATGGGACCTCATGAAACTGAAAAGCTTCTGTAAGGCAAAGGACACTGCCAATACAATAAAACTGCAACCTACAGATTGGGAAAAGTTCTTTACTAAACCTTTGGATTCTGCTTTCTCCTTCCTCGCTATGTAACCCTCCTGTGCCTGTCCACCAAACCTGGTCTGTGGTCTCTGCTGGAACCAGAGACAAGGTTGCCTGGCTGAAGGCCTTCAAACATGTGGTAGCCGGACCTCACTTTCAACCTGTGCCATAACCATCACCACCACTAACATCTGCATCTGGACATACAAGGCAGTCCTCTGCTGCGTATGTGCCCAGAGCCACAGACCAGCCCATGTATGCTCCTTGATTTTTGGCTTAATCTGGGAGTTCAGAGGCTTCCTGGTTAGTTGTCACTGTTCTTCTTCCTATGGGTTTGCTATTCGCCTCAGCTCCTTCAGTCTTTGCTCTAAATCTTACATAAGGTTCCCTGAACTCAGCCCTATAGTTAGCTATAAGTATCTTCATCTGTCTCAGGAAGCTGCTCTTAGAACCTCTCAGAGGAGAGCCATGCCAGGCTCTTGTCTGCAAGCACAATATGGCATCAGTAATAGTGTCATGGTTTGGTTCTAGCGCATGGGATGGATCCCAAGTTGGGCCAGTCACTGGATTGCATTTCTTTTATTCTCTGTTCCATTTTTGTCCTTTAATTTCCTTTAAACAGGAATAATTCTGGGTGAAAAATTATGAAGATAGGGGGTTGACCCCTTGTCTCAACTGGATGCCTTGTCTATCTACTGGAGGTGATCTCTTCAGGTTCCATCTCCTCATTGTTGGACATTTCAGCTAATGTCATTCCCTGGTAGCATCTTAGGCCCCTAGGACTCTCTAGAGGTTCCCTCTGCCTCCCACCCGCCACTGCTGCATATTTTGATTCATTCTTCTAACCCCATGGGCTTCTCTCTTGTATCCACCCTCCACACATGTTTCTGTCCCTTTCCCCACACTTTCCTTCCCAGGTTCCTCTCTCCCTCTGCATCCCATGATTATTTTGTTCCCCCTTCTAAGTGGGTTTGACTATCCACACTTGGTCTTTCCTTAAGTTCTTAAGCTTCCTGTGGTCTGAGAGTTGTATTATGGGTATCCTGAACTTCTTGGCTAATATATACTTATCAGTAAGTACATACCATCCAAGTCCTTTTGGGTCTGTGTTACCTCACTCAGGATGATATTTTCTAGTTCCATACATTTGCCTGCAAAATTCATGAAGTCCTTTTCTTTTATACCTCTTCATCTTATTTGACTGTCTTATTACTTTTTGATTACAATCTCTATAATGACTAGAAAGTTTGTCATGTGTTTGGTGTATGTATGGGTAATGTAAGCCAAAGTTTGATTAAAATATCTATAAAGAAGACACTTAATTAAAATTCCAAGAGCAGCATTTCTTGAAATACTGATATGTTTGCAAAGTTACACTATATACTCACAATTGTTTTCTGCTTATCATATGGGCCATTGTGAGGAAAGTAGGCATTAATCAATATAAAGTCAAACTCTGACCACTCAGAAGGAGCTATGGGATCCATTTGCATTAAAATAAATTCTTAACAGGGTTTATAGACTAAATAAAATTGTGTGGATTGTGTGGTTATTTTCTTGGGTTTCTGGACCAATTTCTCATACTAGTAAAGCAAATAAACAAACAAAAGGAATAGTATTTAGGTTGCTCCATAATTGTGCTTTGAAAAATCACATTTTTCCAAAATAAATGCATAAGTGAAAAAAACACATGTTCAGTATTTAGTGTAATATAAAACATCCCAGACACTGCATATGCTATACTGATGTTTGTATAGAAACATCAGTATAGAAAGAAAATTTAACATAGATACCTACAACTTGTATCAGTCTTGGGTATCAAACTGATCTAAGAATACTGTGTGTGTGTGTCTGTGTGTGTGTGTGTGTCTGTGTGTGTGTGTGTGTGTGTGTGTGTGTGTGTGTGTAGCTTTTGCTACCCATGCTATGCTCTGGGAATGGACTGCACTACTAGCCCACAACCAGAGAATATTGGATCAGTGAACCAAAAACACAGACACACAGTTGTTCAATTTTAATTTGCCTTATTGACACAATTTCTGGGTGCTACTTATCTCCCACCTGGAGAAGTATACCCTTCTCATTACTCATACCTCGGCACCTCTCCACCTGCCCTCAATTTAGTTGCTCACTTACCTTTCATCC
This sequence comes from Apodemus sylvaticus, assembly GCF_947179515.1. Lineage (NCBI taxonomy): Eukaryota > Metazoa > Chordata > Mammalia > Rodentia > Muridae > Apodemus > Apodemus sylvaticus. The sequence continues at coordinate 153,858,511 of NC_067475.1, forward strand.
CAGATCTACATTCCCACGTTTTCTTAGAAGTAAGGAGAATCCTGTGGACTCCTGGCTGGTGAGATGCAAACTCACAGAGGGTGCCATAGAAACTGCCCTGGCCTCTAATGTCTTCCCTTCTTTTCAGTGAGGAAGCTCAAGACTGGTACCTGGATAAATGACAACATATACCATGAAGAAGAAGGCAGAGAAGCTCTCCAGTATAATCCCTAAGTGAAGTGGATCTGCTTGAGAGCAATGCAAATGATAGGCAATAGAATAACTCCATGTCTGTAAAAAAGGATGACCTTGTGTCCTGAGTACTAGTTATATACTCAACACATGAGAATGAATTTCATAGGACTGCGTGTATTCCTTTTCATTTTCCAACCTCTATACAAATGGTTCAAAGTAGAAATAGCTCATTTACATTCAAAGCACAATTGGTTTAGGATTACTAAAAACATTCAATAGTTATAACAAAAGTGTGATCTGATGAATGATTCTAAGAAAAATGTTTTATGGGAGAGCAAACTTGAAATAGTTGTCTTCTCCTTTTAAAAGTAGATGTATTTCTACTGAATATTTCTCATGTTTTTCTCAATATTTCTATGAGACCAAATTGTCCCTGAAAAACTATTGATTAACAAAGGTTAAATAACTAATACACATCACAGTGTACTCTTCTGTAGGTCAGAGTTTTTTGAAAGTTGGCCACAGTGGTACAACAAAATGGATATTGATTCTACCTGAATGCTTACAGGAAAACATACAACCAGCTGGCTCAACATTTCATGTTATTGGTGGGCCCTGCAGTTCATGTGGCAAACTCTAGTTCCCAATGTGATGCTAAAAAAGATTAGGCCATTTATCTCTATATTCCAGGGACTTTAATACAGGAATTTACTCTGCACACTATTAAATGGAAAGGTAAACAGAAATCTAAGCACAAACCCTTTATCTACAATCGTGTACCACCTCAAGATATCCTATTGCAATTGTGCATGCAACAAAGCTTGTGGAAGGAAAGAGCTGATGTGTCATTTGACTTAGGACCACTCCATGATATTTAATCCATACACTGTACTGTTTAGAGTCCCAAGGACCTGAAGACCATGAGGATAGATAGTCCAGGGTCCGTGGGTAAAACAAAATACTACTGGACTAAAAACCAAAGTATATTGTGATAACATGATTCCTAATGGTATTCTGTACTTATAGATGACTACATTGTTCAGATATCATCAAATAAGCTTCCTGATTAAACAGATGGCAAAAATATAAAGACCCACAACCACATATTGTGCAGAGGGATAAGCCTTGGAACATTCAACCTAAAATAGGAGGTCTCCACAAAATCCCTTCTGTCAGAGGTCAGGTAAGCCTATGGATGTGGAGGAAGGAAGTATGTGAGAGCCAGAGGTGATGAAGGGCACCAAGAAAATAAGGACTTCTAAAGCAACATGAGCACAACTCTTATGAACTCATAGAGACTGACGCTGTAGTCACTAGACCTGCATGGGTCTGCACCAGGTACTCTGTGCTCATATTATATTACATTACATTACATTACATTATATTATATTACATTATATTATATATTATATTGTTATATATTATATATTATAATATATTATATTATGTTCTATTATATTTTATCAGTATTTTCATAATATTCCTCGGGGTGCTAATGGATGGGTCTCTGTTTTTTGAACCATCTCTTGAGCTCTTTTCCTTCTGTTGGTTTGTCTTGTCCAACTTTGATATGATAGGTATTTTACCTCATATTTTATTTTGTTTTATTTTTTTAAAATATATAAATTATAGAATGAATAAATAAATAAATTAGCAAATGAGTGAAAATTACCTCCTTGTGGGAAGGTTATCAAGTGAACTGTCATTTAAATATGCTAGGAAAGGAAAATCAATTTTTTCCATTGGAGTTACTCTGGGTATATGAAGGACTCCATGACAAACCACATGTTTAGCAGTATCAGAACAACATATGATATATTACAAGTCGTTTTTATTTGTGTACAGCTTGGTTGGTTTGTGATTTACCTTTTTTTTCTTTTGGGGTAGAATTTTATTGTGTTTTCTAGGTTTGGATGTTTGTTTTATAGGGTTCTGTATGGGTTTGGGTAAAGGAATTTAACATAGTGTGGGAAGGGAGAGGGAAGAATCTAGAAGGACTTGGTAAAAGACAAGAATATGATGAAACATAATTAAACTTTACAATGTTTAAAATGATAAAACATGTTTTTTTATATGTGAGGTACAAGATCACATTAAACATAATGTGCAGAAAGTAACAATCTCTGGAGAACTTGTTCTAAATGGGATGCCTTTTTAAATATAATATACTTCCTGATTGCTGCCTCACATAACATTTCTTTATAGATTCTGAGCTAAGAATTTTTTTTTATGTCTCTATCTCATTTATGAATTGGGTTATTTGGGTTATTGGTGTCTTAACTTTTTGATATATATATGTGTGTGTGTGTGTGTGTTTGTGTGTGTGTGTGTACATATATATAGGATATTAACCCACTATCAGATGTAGGGTTAGGGAAGATCTTTTCCAAATCAGTAGACTTTCATTTTGTCCTATTGAAAGTGTCTTTTGATGACTGTGGGGCAAAGTGGTAAGCAGGGATCACCAGAGTAGAGGATCACTTGGGACACACCTGGCCAGGACTCCACCTGCACCTAGGAAGTCCACAAGTGCCACAGCCAGACAGCTGGGAACCTACCCTGCTGGGGTACACTGCAACTAGGGGGTTAGAGGAAGTCCTTACATCAGAGGGGTGACACTGCCATCTTTGCACCTGTGACTGTGTAGTAAGCAGGGATCACCAGAGTAGAGGATCACTTGGGACACACCCAGCCAAAACAATACCTGCCCCCAGGAACTCAGCAGCTCTACAGCAATCTGTGCAAGGGAAAAGCAGGTTACCCAGGGTTGCTGAGATAGGCTTGCAGGCACACAGGAGGGGCAAGCACCAGGCAGAGACAGCTGGACCAACTAACACCAGAGATAACTAGATGGCAAAAGGCTAATGTAGGAACATTGTTAACAGAAATCAAGGCAATATGGCACCATCCAAACCCAATTCTCCCACAACAGCAAGTCCTGGATACCCCAATACACCAGGAAAGCAAGATTTGGATTTAAAATCTCAGGTCATGATGCTGATGGAGGGCTTCATGGAGGGCTTCAAGAAGAACATAAATAATGCCCTTAGAGAAATACAGGAGAACACATGTAAACAGGAAGAATCCCTTGAAGAAAGAAGGGAAAAGACAATAAAAACGGGTGAAGGAATTGAACAAAACCAGCCACAATCTAAAGATGGACATAGAAACAATAATGAAATCACAAAGGGAAAAAACACAGGACATAGACAACTAAGGAAAGAAGTCAGGAGTCATGAATCCAAGCATCAACAACAAAATACAAGAGATAGAAGGGAGAATCTCAGATGTAGAAGATACCATAGAAAGCATTGATACAACAGTCAAAGGAAATAAATAATGCAAAAAGCTCCTGACCCCAAACTTCCAGGAAATCCAGGACAAAATGAGAAGACCAAACCTAAGGTATAGAATAGAGTGAAGATTTCCAACTTAAAGGGTCAACACAATTATAGAAGAAAACTTCCCTAACCTAAAGAAAAAGATGCCCCTGAACATACAAGAAGCCTACAGAATTCCAAATAGATTTGACCAGAAAAGAAATTACTCCCGTCACATAGTAATTAAAACACCAAATGTACTAATAAAGCAAGAATATTAAAAGAAGTAAAGGAAAAAGTCAAGTAAAATATAGAAGTAGGCTTAATAGAATTACACTGGACTTCTCACCAGAGACTATGAAAGCCAAAAGAGCCTGGGCAGATGTCTTACATTCCCTAAGGGAACACAAATGCAAACCCAAACTGCTTAATCCAGTAAATCTCTCATTTACCATAGATGGAGAAGCCAAGGTATTTCATGACAAAAACAAATTTACACAGTATATTTCCACAAATTCAGCCCTTCAAAGGATAATGAATGGAAAACACCAATAAAAGGAGGGATACTACATACGAGAAAAAGAAAGAAATTAAACTTCTTTTAACAAACCCAAAAGAAGATAACCACACAAACATAAAAATTACATCAAAAATAGCAGGAAGCAACAATCACTATTCTTTAACATCTCTTAACATCAGTGGACTCAATTCCCCAATAAAAGACATAGACTAACAGACTGGATTCCTAAACAAGACCCAACATTTTGCTGCATACAGGAAATGCATCTCAGTGTCAAAGACAAACAGGACCTCAGAGTAAAAGGCTGGAAAACAGTTTTCCAAGCAAATGGTCACAGGAAACAAGCTGGGGTAGCCGTTCTAATACCCAATAAAATAGACTTTCAACCAAAAGTCATCAAAAAAGACACAGAAGGACACTTTATACTCATCAAAGGGAAAATGTACCAGGAAGAACTCTCCATTCTGAACATCTATGCTCCAAATACAAGGGCACCCTCATTTGTAAAGGAAACTTTACTAAAGTTTAAAGCCCACATCATACCCCACACAATAATTGTGGGTGACTGAAGCTCCCCATTCTCCTCAATGGACTGATCAGGGAAACAAACTGAACAGAGCCACAGCAAAACTAACAGAAGTTGTCAAGTAGATAAAGAATTCTATCATCATCAGTCTGGCGGTTCCTCCGAAAACTGGGCACCTCACTTCCAGAAGATCCTGCTATACCATTCCTGGGCATATACCCAGAGGATTCTCCACCATGTAATAAGGATACATGCTCTACTATGTTCATAGCAGCCCTATTTATAATTGCCAGATGCTGGAAAGAACCCAGGTATCCCTCAACAGAAGAGTGGATGCAAAAAATGTGGTATATCTACACAATGGAATACTATTCAGCCATTAGAAACAATGAATTCATGAAATTCGTAGGCAAATGGATGGAGCTAGAGAACATCATACTAAGTGAGGTAACCCAGACTCAAAAGGTGAATCATGGTATGCACTCACTAATAAGTGGATATTAACCTAGAAAACTGGAATACCCAAAACATAATCCACACATCAAATGAGGTACAAGAAGAAAGGAGGAGTGGCCCCTGGTTCTGGAAAGACTCAGTGAAGCAGTATTTGGCAAAACCAGAACGGGGAAGTGGGAAGGGGTGGGTGGGAGGACAGGGGGAGAGAAGGGGGCTTACTGGACTTTCGGGGAGTGGGGGGCTAGAAAAGGGGAAATCATTTGAAATGTAAATAAAAAATATATCGAATAAAAAAAAGAAATTATAGTTCTATCCCTGAATTATGTTTAGATTTTAGGCTGTAACCACCTGAAAACCATGTCTTCTACTCTTAAATACCTCTCTCAATGGTAAACAATTTGAGTTTGATTATATGACTAGTCTTCAACCCCATCACTAACACAAAAACCATGGGATTTGTTTTGACACACACACTTCAGAAGTGAAAAGAAATAGGGGACAGTCATTTGCAAAATGGCATGGGATCAAAATGGCTGATGTCATCAACTTGAAAGCTTACATTGGGAGAGATGTTACTCCCAGAACAATGAGAGAGCCTAGGGCTGCTGAATGCATGGAGAAGCTTCAAGACAAGCTTGACTGACCTGTACCAGATGCAGAGCTACTGCTTGCACACAGCCAAATTACTGTCCATCAGCAATGCCACAAGAACACAGAAGCTTGAAAACATATCAAGTGTGACTGGAGCTTATATGAATCTTTTACCTCTAGTGAGCAACATTGAACCCCCAATATGATGACTTAGTTGTTCTCAGGAATGGTCTTGGACTCACAAGTTATAAGACAATCAAACCCCAGGTTATTGGAACACACAACCTTTGGGGACTACTACTGTATACTTTAAGGAGGATGCAGTAAAATGAGATAGATAAAAACAGGCTCTACAAAGCCTTAAGTGCCCAGCCAAAAAGCCAGATTCTAAGTATCCCTATTATTAGCAGTGCCTGCACACAGAGGAAGAAAGGTAAAAACCTGGGCTTATGGGTTAATAAATATAGAACTGGCTCCATGTTTAGCAGCAAGTCTTCTACTAGCATTTTCTCTTCCTTCTCTACCTCTAGCATGTTTCGCCTTGGCTATCTCCAACTGCTCCAAGAAAATGTCTCTTAGGATGGTTTTATCCTCTGTTATAAGGACATGGGCTGGACCATTGGCAGTCCTCTGCTTCACAGGTCCAAGTGCCCTTAAGAGGTCACATGCTTTATCTTGCTTATGACTGTGACTTTTCCCAGGCACCTTACCTCTGAAGACTGTCAACAGAGCAGGCCTGCTTCCTGGGATATGTCTGAAAAGACACTAGCTCCTGCAAGGTGTGGAATAGGAGCCAAGCATCCACACTGCTGGGGCATTCCAGGCTCGCACATGGGCCTTCTGTTTTCTTACTTGAAGGCTGGTTCTGATGCTTGAGCTAAGCACAAGCACAAAATGCAGAAGTCTGGGAAAGGTCTAGCAAAGAAAAATGAGATTGCATATCTAACTAGTTCCTGAAAGTTTAGCTATTCAGTGGGGAGTAGGAAGCACAGATTGGGGAGTAAGGAGGGTGAAGGAAAAGAACACAGAGCTCTTGTATAACCTGACACCAGAGACTACTATGCACAAAGGTCCTGAGACTGAAGCATATTAACATGTTCTAGGATACAAAGAATCCAGTGTAGGTAGAGGTGACTGCACAGCTGAGGTTAGGGACATAGGGAGAACAATGTTCAATAAAAAAAAAACAGTGGTAACAATTTGGCAATTGTGGCCTTTGTACTGGGTGCTTTATGCACTGGTCTTCATTGAAGACCTTCCTACTGCTGTGGAGACCACAGTCATGCCCATCCTCCTCTGCATACATTAGTTTGTCTTGCTTCCACTAGTTCTCTAGAACCACACAAAACAAGCACTCAGTAGCTTTTTCTTGACTATATTGGTCAGAATTCTGTTCCTAGAATTCACTTGGATTCACCATGAACATTGTGACTATCACCTAAATGGTGAGTTTCTCCTTGCCAGGCAGAGGTGCCACATACATTTAATCCCAGCACTTGAGAGGCAGATTTCTGAGTTCAAGGCCAGCCTAGTCTACAGAGTGGGTTCCAGGACAGCCAGGGCTTTACAGAGAAACCATGTCTCGAAAAAAAAAAAAAAAAACACAAAAAACAAACAAAAAAAAAACAAAAAAAAAAAGAAAGAAAGAAAGAAAGAAAGAAAGAAAGAAAGAACAGAAAAGAAAAAACAATACAACAACAACATAAAGAGTCTCTCCTATTCTGGGAACCATTTTCCAGATGTTTGGTTGCTTAAAATTGCCATGTGGCACCTCTACAACTGTCAAATTCACAGCTGAAGGCAATCTCGTGCACATCTGAAACCCACATATCCAACATTGGACTTGATAACAAGCCAGATATCCATGGTGTTCTGTAGACAAGCAGGCCACATGAAAAGTCCTAAGCAAGTGGTAGAAATGGGTAGTGAAGTGAGGACCAGTGGCTTTCAGCCTGGTGTACGACCATTTTTATGAAGTGACTTGGATGCCTGCACTATGGGCATCAGGCAGTGCCTCAAATCCAGAGCACTTCAGTTTGCCCAAACATATTTCCCCATACAAATACACACAGTGAGTGGGGTTCTAGGTACGTGCTTTCCCCAGCCATTGATTCTGAAAACTGTTATATTCTCCATTTGAAAGGTACTGGTTGTACCATTAGGTGTGTGCAGAATGTTGGGTGTATCTGACCTTTCTCTAGACCTAAGTTCTCTGTAAAACAAGGATGATTGAAACAGAAAAAAAAAAAAAAAACAACAACAACACAACACAAAACAAAACAGAAACCTGTATCTTTATGTAGGTCCCTGGTCTTTCTTTGTGAACACATAAACTGGTTTGAGATCTCAGCTATTGTGGTTAATAATATTGTAGTGAACGTGGGTGTGCAGGTATCTCTGTGTGAGGAACAGGGTTGCAGGGAGCCACCTCTCAGCCATATTTACTGTGTCTGAAAATTGATACATTGTACTCACATATAACAATCTGGTGTGGCCGCCATGGCAACTTGCTTGTTTTCTGGAGCCCTATGGAGATGCTGTAATGCTGAGAGAGGAGACCAGAGCCTACTCAAGCTGCTCGCTGCCCTGCCGAATGAAATGGGCAACATCATGAAGAGCCCCAGCTGGGATCCAAAGAAAAAAGAAAAAGTCGAGGACTTTACCTGGTGCATCCACCATCGACCAAGGCTACAAAAACGGGCCAGACTGGAGGTTAGTGAAACGTGTGTGTGTGTGTGTGTGTGTGTGTACATGCCCGAGGAAGCATGCTTGCACCTGCTACCAAGGCTACAATAACGGCCAGACCGGAAGTTAGTGAAATGTGTGTGCGCATGCGCACAGGAGCGCACACCCCAGTGTTTGTAGACATTAGAATGCTAGCCCTTCTTGCCATATACTGTTTTACTGTGAATAAACAAGCTGCTTTAACCTATCCTCACAGGCTTCCTTCCCTTCTTGCCTCTGCTCCATCCCCAATACAGATGCAGGATACTCTGTGATATTGTCCCATTGTCAAAGAAACTTACCTTTGCAGCAGACAAAGATCAACACAGAAAATCATAACTAATCAAAATGTAAAGCTGTGGAGCCCAGTTCCAGTTGCTACATCTACAATATAACGCCTGCACTTAAGATTTGAAGACTTTATGGAAGAGGGGCCAAGGACTGTAAGAGTAAGAGGAGCAGGGAATTTTCTGTGGCACAGTTACTCCTTGAAATCCAGAAGCTACAGCCATGAGGTATCATCACTGTGGCTGACTAAACAAGACATGAACAAGGATGGCATCAATAGACTGCTAACATGAAACAGGTACAGCTTAGGAGCCTTCAACCCTACACAAAGAACCTCAGGCAGCAAGGAATGGAATGGAATCTTCTTCACAAGGAAAGACCACATCAACTGGTTACCCAAGAGCAAATGATCAGCCCTAAAACACACACATAAAAGTGACATATAAACCAAGCAGACTGTATTTACATTTGAGCACACACATACACACACACTTAAACACACACATAACCACATACACACACACACACACACAGAGAGAGAGAGAGAGAGAGAGAGAGAGAGAGAGAGAGAGAGAGAGACAGAGAGACAGAGAGACAGAGAGAAAGAGAGAAGGTTAGAGGGAGGAAAAAGTACAGGAGAAATTATGTAATTGTGTCAGAAAACCAATCTCCAAAAATTATATTTAAAAAAAATCACTGGGAAAGTTACTATTTGTTGAAGAAAGAACAGGCTCAGAATTTTTCAATTTTATCAAAAACACTATGTAATCATCAATTTTATCATACATATGTTGAATGAAAATCTTGTTTTTCCAGATAATACCACCACTTCATTTTTCATTTATATTCTAAATGCATTTGTATGCCTAGATTTGTATCAGAGCATTTTCAAAAAAATTAATTTATAAATTATTTTATAAATTATAAATTATCCTATTTTATATCTGAGTGTTTTTATAAATAAACCCTCGATTTTATCAATAACACTATGTAATCCTCAATTTCATCATACATGTTTTATGAAAATCTTCAGTTTAATCACACAATGTCTCCACTTCCTTTTTCCTCTATATTCTAAATGCATTTGTATGCCTATCATTTTATCTGAGTTTTTTATTAAAAATATTCAATATTATCAATTATGCTATGTAATCCTTAATGTTATGATACATATGTATATGAAAAGTCTCAGTTTTATCAGAAAATGTTCCACTTCATTTTTCACTTATATCCTAAATGTATTTATATGCCTATTATATTTTCTGATTTTTTTCCAAAAAATCTTCAATATTAACAGTTATCCTGTATAATCCTCAATTTTATCATACATATGTTTCATGAAAATCTTCAGCTTTTTTTCAGAAAATATCTCCACTCTGTTTTCATTTATATTCTAAATGAATTTGTATTCCTAGCATTTTATCTGAATGTTTTTCCAAAATCTTTATATTATCAATAATTCTACATAATCCTCAATTTTTTGATACATAAATTATATGAAAATCTTCAGTTTTAACAGAAAATGTTTCCACTTCATTTATAAATTATATTGTAAATCTATTTATATGCCTATAATTTTATCTCAATTTTTTCCAAAATAATCTTCAATATTATGAACTGTCCAATATAATCCACAATTTTTTCACACACAAGTTAGATGTAAATCTTCAGTATTATCTAAAAATGTTGCCACTTTCTTTTTCAATTATCTTCTACATGCTTTTGTATGCCTATCACTGTATCTGACTTTCTTCCAAAAAATTATATTATCTATTATCTTATGTAATCATCAATTTTATGAAACATGTTATATGAAAATCTTCAGTTTTATCAGAAAATGTTTCCACTTCATTTTTAATTATCTCCTAAATGTATTTATATACCTATTATTTTCTCTGAGTTTTTTTTTCCAAAAATCTTCAATATTACCAATTATCCTATATATCCTCAATTTTTTCACACACAGGTTAGATGATAATCTTCAGTATATTTAAAAACTATCTATACTTGTTTTTCGATTGTATTCTAAATGTATTTGTAAGCCTTGAATTGTATCTGAGTGTTTTTCTGAATAAATCTTATATTTTATCAAAAAAAAAATTCACTGGGAAAGTGACTATTTGTTGAAGAAAGAACAGGCTCAGAAAAGGTCTAGGACCAAAATACATAGTAAGAAAGTGTAAGACTGTTTCCATAGAATGGGAACTTGTTTTGGGGCATCAGGGATCAATGGTCAGGTCATTTAGTTCAGTAATATTTCCTCAGGAATCAGACTCCTTGTGGAGCATGCCAGTGAGTCACATTGAACCGCATGTCTGTGGCTCAGTTGGTCTTGTCAGAGAAACTCTCAGGGATACTTCTTTGCTTTCTATATTTTAATGTCAGAATTTATATACATATATTTCTATACTTTTCAATCACAGATAAAATACTATGAGCAAAACAGCTTACAGAAGAGTGTTTCCTTGACTTATAGTTACAGAGGAATAGAGGCCATCATGGCAGGGAGGCATGGCAGCAAGTGACAGGTGTGGAGGCTGAAGCAGGAAGCTGGAACTGATCACATCTTCAATCACAACCGTCCCCATTGGAGGAACTACAGATAGCACCCAAGGAGCTGAAGGGGTTTGCAGCACCATAGGAGGAACAACAATATGAACCAACCAGTACTCCCAGAGCTCCCAGAAACAAAACCATCAACCAAAGAGTACACATGGAGTTTCCCATGGCTCCAGATGCATAGGCAGCAGAGGATGGCCTTGTTGGACATCAAAGGGAGAAGAGGCCCTTGGTCCTGGGAAGGCTAGATGCAGCAGTGTAGGGAAATACCAGGACAGGGAAGTGGGAGAGGGTTGACTGGGGAACAGGGGTTGGAGAGATGAGTTGTGGGATTTTAGAGGAGAGTGACAAGGAAAGAGGAAAACCATTGAAATGTAAATAATGACTATATGTAGTAACAGAGAGAGAGAGAGAGAGAGAGAGAGAGAGAGAGAGAGAGAGAGAGAGAGAGAGAATAGGAACAAAACTTGTGCACTAGCTCCACACCCAGTCCCAAAACATCCAGAGGAATAGACTCCTGGGTACTTTAATATTCCCAGGTTCATAGGTGAGGAGGCCACAACATCTGTCCCAACACCCCAACGCACTAAAACCATGGGTTACAGGGACCAGCTAAATCCAGGGACTCAGGAAACACAACAAGCCCCCACCCCCAAAACCCCTCACAAACACCCACCCCATGCTCAGGCAGTAGCACAGGTTCCTTCTGGTCTGAGTCAGTGCCCTGAACAGACATTTGGTGTTATCTCCACACCCAGTCCCACATCATCCAGACTCCTTGGTGATGTAACATGCCCAGGATCATAGGTTCTCTAACAGGCACAGGATTACAGGATCTCAAGAGTTTGGCCACACCAGGATTTCAGGATCCTAGATGCAGCTTGACTCCCAGGAGCTCTAACACTAAGGGTCTCAGGTTCAAAGGATCTTGGAATCACAGGATCATAGAGACAACTGGGCAGATGTCATACAGACCCTAAGGGAAGACAAATGCCAGTCAAGTCTACTATACCCAGCAAAACTCTCAATTACAATAGAGAAACCAAGATAATCCACAACAAAATGAAATTTACACAATATCTTTCCAAATATACAGCCCTGCAAAGGATAATAGAAAACTCCAACACAAGGAGGAAGATTACACCTAGAAAAAGCAAGAAAGTAATCATCTTTCAAGAAACCCAAAGGAAGATAACCACAAAAGCATAATTCCACCTCTAACAGCAAAAATAACAGGAAGCAACAATCACTTTTCCTTAATACCTCTTAACATCAATGGACTCAATTCCCCAACAAAAAGAGATAGACTTACAGACTGGATATGTAAAGAGGACCCAGCATTTTGCTGCATACAGAAAATGCTCCTCAGTGACAAAGAGAGACACTACTTCAGAGTAAAAGTCTGGAACCAAATTTTCCAAGCAAATAGTCCCATGAAACAAGCTGGAGTAGCCATTCTAATATCAAGTGATATTGACTTTCAACCCAAAGTTATCAAAATAGTTAAGGAAGGACACCTTTATACTCATCAAAGGAAAATGCAGAAGCCTTGCAGAGATCAATGCTAATTCTCTGCTTGCTGTCATCCTGGGGACACACAGCATTGCACCCTGTCTGAGGATTCTGAAAGAGTCTAATGAGGCCCCACTTTGGGAGAAAATCCCTCTCTCCTCACTTTGCTCTCTTCCTGTGTTGTGACACATGCTACTTAAATACCCTTGGTACCTAGCTCTCAGAGAAGAAAACAGATCACCCATTTCTGGGTAATTATAGAGCAACCGAATGCCCATTTACCTACTGTGTGATAAACAATAGACTATATTAATGATAACCCATTACTACGCGTTATACAGTATCATTTGGCTTTTGATGATCTACTGGGGTCTCACCTACTCCTTTCAATATGAAGCATTTCAAGGCAGTTTACATCTTTCTCCACAGAAGTTGTGTCACTTTGCAAAGGAGGCACTATTTTAAGAAAGTGTTAGGGAAAGTATGAAGACGTGGTGTAAAGCTTATCACGCCAACCCAAAGCTAGCATTCTAACAAGCATCTCTCCAGACATTTGTGCTGTACCAAAGGCTCAACAGGTTTGTTTTATGATGTGCATTAGTCTTATAGCATCATCTATGAAAGGGCAAACCTGGAGTCCAGCTTTCTTGAGAGAAATGCTATTAACCCTAATCTCCTTCTATGGCTGCCTATTCTGTCTGCTGCTTGGATGCATTCATGCTGCCTACTGAACTTGAAACCGTGGGCTGAGAAACCTGATGCAAATTCTATGCTGGGTGCCAGAGCAGAGTTTGCCCAGTCCATGGTGAGTCTTCCGTCGGCCAGGGAAGATGGTCCATCAGACTGTGAGATCTGCTCAGCCCATTATCTTAGCATAAGAGTCCTTCTTGTTCCCTTTCTTTACTTTGTATGTGCTTGTTTGTATGATGGCTCAAATGAGATGCCCCCTCCTAGTCTTGTGCATTTAAATGCTTGATCTTTAGTTTGTGACTGGGGAAGATTAGAAAGTATGATCTTACTGAAGGCAGTATAACACTGGAGGAAGTCTTTACAATCTCAAAAGATGGATCCACTACAATTCTATGCTTCCTATTTGTGGATCAATATCTGTGCTCTCAGCTGATGTTCCAGCACCATTCCTGCTCCCCGTTCACTATCCCAATTATAATGTCTTCTTATATGCAATTATCCTCTTATATTCTTATAATGCATTCATATATTTTTAAAATTGTAAGCCCAAAATAAACTCTTCTTTTGCTATGTGGCCTGGATTAGGTGTTTTATCACAATAATAGAGAAATAGCTCAGACAGTGTGTGTGTGTTTGTGTGTGTGTATGTGTGTGTGTGTTCATGCATGTATGTGCACAGGTACATGTACACATGTATGCCTTTGCACATGGCAGCCTGAGGTTGACATCAAGTGTCTTCCTCAGTACTGGACTTTATGTTTTATGTTTTCAGGAACAGTCTCTCACTGAACCTGAAGCTCATTGGTTCCACCATGCTGGCTAGTCAGTAGGTCTAAAGAATGTTCCTGTCTCCACCTGCTGGTCACTGGGTGTAACACATGCATGTTGTGCCCTTTATGTACTGGAGATGTAAGAGTTGTGGAGCAGGCACTTCACAAACTGAGACATTTCCTGAGCCCATTCCTTGAACACAGCCTGCCAAGTGAACAGACATATCACTCACAGGTCTAGTAACCATTTCCATCATATCTGTTGATTTGTGGGATTTTTAAAATATTATATTTATATTTATATATGTATGGATTTTTGTCTGCATGGATTTCTGCATATTGCACCTGTGTCTGGTGCTTATGAAGGTTAGAAAGGTGGCATTGGAACTTCTGGAACTGGAGTCACTAACAGTTGTGAACAACCATATGCTGCTGATAATCAAACACGCATGCTCTGGAAGAGCAGCTAGTGCTCTTAACTGCAGAGATGTATCTTGGCTCTGCTTTTCTTTATGGAATTAATTCCATGCAAAAGATTATCTATTAATCCTTTCTTCCCCCCCTTTCACGAGGATTCTGGAGTCCTCGTGAAAATGTTCCATCTGTTCAATCTCTCACTCTCTTATATGCCCCCTCCCCTTGCACTAACAATTATGATTAACTTCCTGAAAACTTCACTATTGTGAATTTTAAATTTATAAAGGTCCAGTGTTGCCTCATTGGGACAGGCCAAATGGGCACAAACCTCACTTTTTACCTTCCTAACGTGTGTATGGCCCAGCCCATCTGCCAGTACTGTCTCTGTCTCACCCAGCTGCTTTTATACTGACTCAGTTACTGTCAAATGCTGTTCCTGATTTACTATAAAGGTGTCCCCACTGGTCTCCTGTCTCCCACCTTTTCCTTCAATAATCTGTATTGTCACTCTGAAGGCACAACAGCCATTTTTGTCAGCAGAACAACTGGGTGTACTTGCAGGAGAACCCTGAGTTTGGGTCTGTTTGCTATTGGTGTTCCATCATAGAAGGAAGGACAGAGGAGGCCCACTGAACCCTCATTCCAAAATCCTTCCCACTTATGCCACTTTTTGTTTCGAGATAATTACAGATCACACATGAAGTTGTAAGAAAACTTAATTTCGCCTTTGTAAAGTCCTGAACAACTTGAAAGTGGGTAGAGATACAATTCTCAGGTTGCACTTTCACTGGTGTGGGGGTTCTGAGTGTGGTGGGGCAGGAATGCAGACCAGTATGGAAAGGTGTTCATTTGCTTATCTTAGTTGATACACATGGTGTTTCTTCAGAGCCAAGCCCCCTGTATTCCTTTCTTGGTGTGTGCAGGAATCCTTTCATTTGGCTTATGGAGTGGGCTGAATGGTCCCTGTTGGTATTCTGTCTAAGCTCCACCCCACACCTTCCTGGCAATAGCCAGGTATGTCCCGCCCCAGAGATCTGGCCCACTATAAGAGGGGCTACTTGCCCCTCCTCTCCCTCTTTGCTCTCTCCACTCTCCCCCTTGGGCTTTCCTCCCCCCTCCACATGGTCATGGCTGGCCTCCACTCCACTCTACTTCTCTCTCTCTCTCTCTCTCTCTCTCTCTCTCTCTCTCTCTGCCTTTCTTTGCCACTAGCTCCCAACCTCTACCCTGAATAAACTCTAGTCTATACCATGCCTGTGTGTGTGTGGTCCCTCAGGGGAAAGGGGTGCCTGGACAGGGGTCTGCCTGGGCACCCCCTTCCCCCACACCGCCATGCCACAGTCCCTTAACCTCCCCATCCTCTCTTTTTAAGCCCCCTTATTTGGTGCTGTGACTTCAGATAAGAAACACCATGGGTTTTACTTAAGCCCTGTCAGTCCCACAGTCCATTTATGCTGCAGGTCTCCCCCGCTCCATTTATCTTTGCCTTTGATCCCATGTCTAGAACATCCCTGCTTCCTGTTCTCTGGAGATGTCAGCTTCCTCTTGAGTAGACCTTTTAGGGACTCTTGGTGGCCACAAGGCTGCAGAGCGTGTTTGAATTATCCAGACCCTCCCTCCACATACACTTCCAGCAAATCTCTCTTTAGCTCTTGCCTCCACCTATCTCTTGATTTATCTTGAATCTTCTCTGCGAGAGGCCTTCTAAGGTTCTTCTGGAGAAGTCTATCTTCTGCAGTGTGCAGGTCCAGGACAGACCATCTGTCCCAGGGCAGGGCACTGCAGTTGTGTGATGGGGTGTCTGCACAGGACTGAGATTATCTAGCTGTGGATGAGGAGGGAAGGGCAGAGGGTTGAGGACAGTGCACCACACAGAGAGGAAGGGAGGTCTTGTCTCCTACAGGACTGAGATAGATGAGAGCTTGGTCCTTCACTGCAGCTGCTCTCCACAGCCTCTGAGGTCAGCTGGGGATTAGCAGCTCTCCCATGCCTGACCCTGGATGTGGCTGTTGGCTTGCTGACAGCTGCAGGCACAGCTGCTGGGACTTCCCTTGGGATTCTCTTCTCTTGGTGTCCTAGGATCAAATAGACTACTCCTCTGCCTCAGGTTCACACAGAGTCCAGTTCAGCTCCAGATGTACCTTCCTGTCCCTCAGGCACAAACTGGAGCTGAGCTCTAGCCATCTATAGATTATAGTGCTCTGTAGTGTCCTTGCGTGGACAGGACAGCCTTCTGTGTGACACAGATGGGCTAGTGTCCTCTGCATCTACTCAGAATATCTACCTGGATGCAAGATTTAGTTTGCCAGTCTTGTCTGCCTGGATCCCAGGATCTGTGCTTCACTCAGTCCTTGTCTGCTGAGTTCATCCAACTTTGAGATGGAAACTACACACATATTATAAATGAGGTAACAAGACACAATCAAGTTACGTGACACTTTCCAGAAGTGGAGTCTACCTCTGTCTACAGTGGACAAACTCCTAGGTCAGAACCTGAGTATGTGCTAGCTGTTGGCTAATATCCCTGTCCTATGAGGGTCACTAGCTTGGTTACAACTGAGTTGAATGTGTGTATGTGTGTGTGTGTGTGTGTGTGTGTGTGTGTGTAACCAATGACCCCTCCCCATATAGAGATCTCCCAAACTCCCTTTGAGACCACAAGAAACACTTAGAGAAATTACAAGATGAGTCCACCAAACCAGGTGGCAGCTGGCTGCCAGGCCCATCAAACAAATTGAAAGGAAAAAATGAGTAGAATTAGGCACACACACAGGTTCTCGAGTATGTTTGTGTGCTTGTGTGCACATATGTGTATCCTGAAAGATCAGGAACACATTAGCACTCTCACCCTAGGAAGCACTCTTGTCCTGTCATCTTGCCTTAGGAGGTCAGCAGGACCAATACCACACATGCACTTGACCCCACCCCCAACCCATTCTTAGCACTAAACCATCGCCCCACCCTCACTCAAGGGCTCATTGTCTGCAGTGCAGCTGAGAGCAGAGCTCAGAGGCAAAGCAACTGAACAAAGCAATTTGAGGAGGAAAGAGTTTATTTGGCTTATACTTTCACAGTGTAGTCCAACATTGAAGAAATCAGAGAAGGAACTCAAACAGGGCAGGCTCCTGTAGGCAGGACTGATGCTCAGGCCCCAGAGAGGTTCTGCTTACTGGCTTCCTCCTCATGGCATGCTCATCCTGCTTTCTTATAGAACCCAGGACCACCAGCCCAGGGATGGTGCTACCCACATGGGATGTGCCCTTCTACATCAATCAATAATGAGGAAAATGTCCTACAGGCTTGCCTGCAGCCTGATCTTATGGAGGAATTTTCTTTAATTGAGGATTCTTCCACTCCAATGATTTCATAGCTTGTATCATGTTGACATAAAACTATTCACCACAGATCCCTTCTTTGTTATTTCTTAACTCCATTGAGTATGTGTTGGCTCTTTGTACTAGGGGCTCTTTGGAGAAAACAGCCTTCTTCCCTTTGAAATGGGCTCTGTTTGGTCTGCTTTCTGTAAGACCATGTTTCACTCTATGACAGTTTTGTTTTTGGTTGTATTTTGGACATAATCCTGTGGCCATCAGTCACATAGGGCTGCACCCAGCACCCTAGTGTTCTGGCTGAACTCCACCTCCACAGTCACCTGGTTACAGCCAGGTTTGCCTGCCTCACAGTTACCTGGCAACAGCCAGGTAGCCCAGCCCACTATAAAAGGGGATGCTTGGCCTCTCCTAGCTCTCCCCTTTCTCTTGCCTGAGCTCCCCCTTGTCTCTTTCTCTGCTGTCCCCCCTCTCTCCACATTCTTTTCCCCTCTTTCCAGTGGTCATGGCCAGCTCTCACCCCTCTATCTCTTCTTTCTCTCTTTAATTTTCTATCTTTTTTCTTTTCCCCTATCTTTCTATAATAAAGTTTTAAAATCATGGGCTGTGTCCTTATCTAAACCGATGTGTTGGAGAAATGGAACAGCCCCCACTGCATTTCCAGATGCTGGACCAGACTAAGGACTTCCTTTGATGGTCCGGATTCCTCCACAGGTCCTCTGGGCTCAGTTGAGAGGCTGAGTCAGAGAGATTCAGGGTTCAAGGCCTGCCCAAGGAACTTAGTGAGACCATATGTCAATGGACTCAGAACTAGTATTGCAGCTCAGATAGTTAGAATAGTTATCACGTATACATGTGGCCCAGGGTTTTATTCCAGCACTACAATTAATCAAAAATTTTCTATTTTACTATATCTATTTTCAAGACAACACAAAGCAGGATCATTTTCTAAGTGTGGACAGATAGGCTATGTGGGACACCAAACTGCTTTTCAGATCACAGAAGCAAAAATTACCTTTAGGGGTTTTAGGAAATGGAAGATTTGAACAAAAGAGCTCTGTGAGCCAGGAAAGCTTACTCTGTGACCCACTGGACTGCCTGGCCCCACAATGAACCAAACAATGAACAGTATGTATCTGCTAATAAAGGATTTTAATGTTCTTAAACACAGACGAAATAAACTGTTGATACAATTGTTATGTTCATAAATTTGATTGAAACTCCACATAGTATATACATAAAACAAAGCACCACAATGTGCCTCATAAATTCAGTTACACACCATTCAAAACCATGCAAACCAAATCAATAAAGAATATTTCTAGTCACTAATCAACATTAGACATCATGGTGAAATCCAAGAGACATTTCTGTCTGTCTGTCTGTCTGTCTGTCTGTCTGTCTGTGTGCCATGTATCCCTGGGTGCCCTTGGAGGTCAGAAAAGGGCATTGGGTTTCCTGGAGCTGGAATTATAGGCACCTGGGAGCCACCGGACACTGCTGCTGGGATGTGAATTAGGTCCATAGGAAGAGCCCCGGGTGCTCCTGACTGCTGTGGCATCTCTCTAGCCCTAGGATCCTGCACCACTGTAGCCAGGATCTCCTTGGCAGTGCTGCTTCTCACAACATTCACTTATTTTTTATTTCTTTGAAGTAGAAGACGCTAAACTGGAATTTTTGCCCTAAGTACTCAACCCCACCAAGTACTTAACCCCACTGATATTATGACAAGCTGAGCAGTGTTTTCATAATGGGAAGAGGTTCGCTGACCTTGGCCTTTACTAACTCCTTTCCCTTCCTGCCACTGACGGATGGCGTTTGGGCTTGTGGGCTGTCAGAGAAGCACTGTGCTTATTATGTTCATTCCTCAGATGCATATGTGGAAGAGTTAGTATCCCAGGAGAAGGGCCTGGAACACATCTTCAGCTCCAGGATAAATATATATATGTGTATACATATACATATACACATACATATACACACACACACACACACACACACACACACACATATATACATGTGTGTCTGGGGGTGTGGGGGTGTGGGTGTGGAGATGTGCGTGTAGTATACAGTACCTGGAGTATGTAGTATCTATTATATAGGATTATATATACCTGTGCTTGGGCTAGAAGAGGTCTCTGGTTTATGACTTTCTGCTTTATTCCCTTAGACTGTCTACTCATTTCCTAAACTTGGAGCTAAGCAGGCATCTGCAAGCTGCAGTGGTCTTCTCATCTGTGTCTCACACAGTGCTGGGTTAGAAGCCATGCTAGCTGTTTGTCTTCTTGTTTTTTCAAGGCAAGACTTCTCTGTGTAGTTCTGTCTATCCTAGACTCACTCTCTAGACCAGGCTGTCCTTGAATTCAGAGATCAGCTTGCCTCTGCCTTTCAAGTGGTACAATTATTGGTATATGACTTCTCAACCAGCTCAGAGGGAGTCTTTTAAAAGCCTTAATGAGAGTCTTGCCATTTTGTTTTCCATCCTCCTGAAGTTCTCCCCTGCACTTAGAATAATGCTTAGAATCTGAGCCCAAGGTTGGGTCTGCTCTGTTGCTCTGCCTTCATCCTTACAACTGGGTCCTGTCTGCATTCCTAGACACTCAGCTTCAGGCTCATTGGCTTGCTTTCAGTCTCCAAGCACAGCTAACTTCACACCTTCAGAATTCCAGACAATGCCCTCTCTCCCCATTCCTGAGAACAGGTTTCAAGTCCAGTTTCCAAGTATATATCACTGTCCCAGTTACTTGCTGTCACAACACCTTGTAGTTGTTGTCACTGAAATTCCCCCACTCAGGAAATGACCTTCTTTGTTTATTTCTGTCCTTGGCTTATTTTGTTTACTCTTCCATCTTCTCATATCCTTGTTTGTAATTCAGGAAGCAGGGTGTCAAATTGTTTTTTGGGGAGCTGTAGCTACAGGATGGTAGTGTACATGATTAAAAGACCCCACTGGAGTATCTGAGACCAGCAGGCTGTGGTGCTCTAATTGACTACCAATGTCTATCAATGGTAAGGCAGTGGAAAGCAGTGGCCTGGAACTAGACCTAACAAGTTTGATTTGGGCCAGCTGTGCTTGGGTGATTTCTTTCCCTCTAGAGCCACACAGCTAGGACCTGACAGAGCTGGGAGTAGTCTCAGCTCCTTGTCAGATCTGCTCCTAACCTAAATCTAATTTCCTTGCTCAGCAAGAACCTGCAGTCCTTTCTCAGCAAGCTTGGACTAGGGCCTGGGTGCACTGACTTTTCCATGATAAGTGTAGTTTTAGAGATTGGACAGTGGGAGTGAAGGGACTGAGGTAGCAGAATAAACTCCATTTTATTCTTAAGACTTCATTCTAAGTTAACGTGCTCTTACAGGGGCACGGCCAATGAAGAGGCAAAAACGAAACAAAACAAAACCCAAACAATCCAAAAAAAAAAACAAAACAAAAAAAAAAAAAAAAACACAGCTAGTGAGATTCCATCGTATTCTCCAAACTCTGTATTAAACTGCTGTCCTTGGAGAAAACTACTGTCTGCTGTCCGTGGAGTGATATGGCTGCTACCCTTGGGCTCTGGGAAAAAGACCAACATTCCTTTACCCTCTCATGTAATGCCAAGGCTTAGAAACCCCGCTTGTGTTTTTTTCCCTTTATAAACCCCCTCCATGTAGAGCTGGGGGGCAGGGGTCACTCTCATTCCTGCTCCACCAGGAAGGTTTGTGGACCAATCTCGGGCTTGGATAATGACTCTCACGTGCTTGCATTGGAATTGTGGTTTCTCATAGTGTCTTTGAGGTTTTGCCATCTGGGAACAACATATGGTACATTGGCCAGAAACCCCCAAACTTCTAGGATCCCTGACTATGAGGGTCTGGCCCCAGCCGGAGAAGTGTCTAGTTTGTGTATTGTCTGTGTCCTTCTTGCTTTCATTATTTGAAAAAAAGCCTGTCTGTATACATGGCAAGGAGTGGCTAAGAGCAGGTGTGCTGGAGGGTCATAGCCATGGGAGTCAGGAAGGTGTTTCTGACTCCAGGGTGGATGAAGAACCTACCTATCAGTTAGAGGAATTTTTGATGAAAACAGAGTTCCACCATCAGTTGTTTTCTTCCTTGTGCTGATTCCAATTCCAAAGCAACTTGTGAATCAGTGACTCTGAGTGTTCAGAATCATTTTTGTTTTCAGTCTTGGAGCAGCTGTTTTTTTTGTCTCTCTATTCTGTTTCTTGGGTTGTTGGGTATTTACTTGTATTGGACTGTGAGAGATACCAAGGGACAGACTGTTTCTCAACTCAATCTTATTCTCACTCATTTTAAGGAAGTTAAGACTGATGACCACTTACTGCAACTTGGAATGGCCAGCTTTTGAGGTAGGGTGGCCACAGGAAGGGGGCTTTCAATTCCTTACAGTGTCATCAGTAAAAGGTACTGTGTTTCAAAAGTCTTCTCTCTTTTCCCTGTTAATGCTTCTTTATCAACAGAAAAAGAAATGTTGTGGATTTTATCTGATGGTAGTATAGAACAGAAGCAACTTTGTGAATAGGATAATAACTTGTTTAAAAGAAATTTGATGTTTTGCATGGCTTCTATATTTTTTGTCATTTGACATACCCAACTATCAGGTTGGTTGGTCCATAACAGGATATATGAGGCTGTCCTTCAAAATGTATATGGATTCATTTCGTGGAACAACAACACACTGACTTAATGTGTGGATTCCTTCTTCATAAGTTATATGATTATAAAAATAAGCTCAAGGTCTTGAAAGGTGCCCCAACATTTCAGAGTGCTTGCTGCTCTGACAGATGGCCCAGGTTCACTTCCCTGAAACCTTAGGATGGCTCACCCTGCCTGCAATTTCAGTTCAAGGGAATTGTGATTTTCTGATAGGCTCCTGCATGCACATGCTCCACATATTCACACACATATTTCCATTATTCACACAGATATTACATAGGTGATAAAGATTAAGATAGATGATAGATAGTTAGACAGACAGATAGATAGATAGATAAATAGATAGAGAGATAGATGGATAGATAGATAGATAGATAGACAAAGTATTTTATAATTGAGAGAATTAAAGCCGAGGAAAAACTTTTCTCTGAATTTGGTAGTATGTGCTAATTCTAGACGTGGCCATCAAGGCATTGCTTGATGAGCATGCAGATTACTTTCCAGACCTTACTTGCACCTGTATATCAATAAGGGAGAGAGATCTAGAAAGGCATATGTAGATGTTATACAAATTGATGAGTGAGCAGAGGTGTTGAAGAAGGAGGGACAGAAAAATTGATGTTACATGACTGTGGAAAGTCGAGGGTGTGAAGGATGAAAGAGAAACAGGGAGATGAGATAAGAGGAGGAGGATCAAGGAAAGTAAGTTTTGCTTGAAAATTCCATAATGGAGCCTAATATATGAATGTTAATTTAAGTATATAATTAAGATGAGGGAGATGAATCTGTGGATAATATTTACCACATATACATGAGGATCACCATATACCCTAATGTACTAATGTATATCTGTTATTTAAGAACTCTTTTAGTAAATGGTAGAGACAGGACAATTTACAGACTCCTGTAATCTAACAAGCGTGGTATTCACTAGGTCAAATAAGAGTCCCTGCATCAAAACTAGGTGGAAGGTGATAAGCCACACACAACTTGTACATGTGTATCTTAGCATGTGCATGCTCCTATCACACACACACACACACACACACACACACATACACACTCACATACTCTCTCTCTCTCTCTCTCTCTCACACACACACACACACACACACTCACGTCTATCATGTATCTATAGAGATATGATAGATACATAGATACATACATGCATACATACATACATACGTGGATACAGAGAGAGAGAGAGAGAGAGAGAGAGAGAGGGAGAGAGAGAGAGAGAGATGATGTAGACAGACAGGCAAATAGATTTTTTTGGAGGGGACCTGAAGCTCCTGGTTCCCATGTGATCAAGTGTTTCATAGGTGGGGATGCTCTCCAAGGTTTTGATAAAGGGCTTATTTGGTGTGTCTTTAAAAGCAGACCTGGCTGCCTGAATTTCTTCTTCTTTTTTTTTTTTTTGTTTTGTTTTGTTTCTTCCCAATCGTTGCCCCACCTCCCTTCTCCCCTCTACAGAGTCTCTCCCTCCATCTCCCCTCTCCTCCTCCTGACTATACCCCTCTCCATACACCTATAAACTTTTATTTATTTATCTGTCCCGCTGTCTCTTCTACTATCCCTGACTCAAAGACAGAACATATTCATGAAATCTGACCTGTCCTGAGTCTCCTTCCCTTCAAATGTATTTTTATGTGTACATGTGTAACCCTGTGTGAGTTTATTTTAAGCTCTATGTAAGAAAACACAGAGTAGAAGTCATCAGATACTTGTAATGAGAGATGCTAGGGGTTGTGAGCTTTCCTGTGAGCACTGAAAACTCAGCTTCCCTGTCAGAGTCGTAAGCACTCATGTGCTGAGCCACCTCTCCAGCCCTTAATGAAGCTTTCCTAGCCATTGATATGGGTCCTCAAATTTTCATTCCTCAAAAAGCCAAGAGGAGAGCAAATATTTTTTAAGAAGTTTATCAATCTTATTAAATTGCCAGATAAGCATCTGCAACCCATCCTGTAATTTGTAAATTTAAAATATCTTTTCTCCACCAGAAAAGAAAGTATTTTGTCCACCAGAAAAGAACCAATGTTCCACATTCAAGGTACTTCATCCTAGTTTTATGAGCTTATTTCCCACTGAACTTTTTCTGAGACCAAGACAGGAAGCAGCTTTTCATCTTAATTATGAAGACGTGTTTAATAAATCACACATGTATCTATTTCCTAGTGACCAGTACAAAGTCATAGACTGATTTGTAATATTGATCTAAAATTCACTTACTCCTTCAACCTACACATTAGCACAAAGCCTCCTAATTGTCAACAATAGATACCCACACATATCTTCCAGAAATTTTTCTTGCACACCTTCTGCTTGTCTCAATATTTGTGTTCCAGGTGAGTCTTGTAGAAAATCCAGGTCCTAAGTTAAAACAATAGAGTTCAACTCCAGCCTTAGTAGCTGGTGTTGCTTTTCAATCTGCTTTGCAAACTGAACATTTTGCAGGGCAATGGCCTAAAGATTCTCATGAATTCTGGATTCTTCAGGTGGACATTGATGCAAGGCTACAGACAGAAATAGATGCATTAAAGAAATCTGTATCCTGGTTAGCTCAAAAATATTTGAGTGTGCAAAAATGGTTGCAGTAAAATTGTGACTAGAATTCTATTACATTTTGTGTTACCAATTTTCAATATAGGTCAAAATATTTGAGTGTGCAACAACAGATGCAGTTCAATTGTGTTTGAAATTCTATTACATTTTGTGCTACTAATTTTAAATATAATGCCAGTCTTCAAGATTGGAAAAAGAGTCATTGATATTTGAAAAGAAATTCTACTATTAGAAAGGAGATTGAACAATTATAATATCAAGTGCTGGACATATTAAAAGAGCAGTTTCCATTTGATGCTGCATCTGATATTGCTAAGATGTTTGCTGATAAAATTTCTGGAATGGAATCCAGAAATTTACTACAGAGTGTAACTTATGCAGCTGGAGGAGCCAGTGTTGCTTTACTTGATAGCATTACTTTATTTTTTATTAGATATTTTCTGTATTTACATTCTGAATGTTATCCCCTTTTCTTGTTTCCCCCTATGAAAACCCCCTATCCCACCATCCAAACCCCTGCTCACTAACTCACCCACTCCTGCTTCCCTGTCCTGGCATTCCCCTACACTAAGGCCACAAGCCTTCACAGATCTGAGGAACTCTACTCTCATTTATGTCTGTCAAGGCCATCCTCTGCTACTGCTACACATGTGGCTGGTGCCATGGGTCCCTCTATGTGTACTCTTTGGTTGTTGGTTTAGTCCATGGAAGCTCTGGGGGTACTGGTTGGTTGATATTGTTGGTCCTTCTATGGGGCTGCAAAGTCCTTCAGCTCCTTGGGTCCTTTCTGTAGCTCCTCACTGGGGTTCCTGTGCTCAGTTCAATGTTTGGCTGAGAGTGTCCCCCTCTGTATCTGTCAGCCACTGGCAGAGCCTCTCAGGAGACAGCTATATCAGGCTCCTGTCAGCAAGCACTTGTTGGCATCCACAAGAGTGTCTAGGTTTGGTAACTGTATATAGGACTATGGGAGGAAATACAGAGACAAAGTGTGGAGCAGAGACTGACGGAAAGGCTATCCAGAGATAGCATTATTTTAATTGGCACTTTTGGATTGGCTAGTTAAAGTGTTCCTTTTATAAACACATTTTTTCACATATGTACTTATGGCAAAATCTTTTAGAAGCTAAATTAAAAAATAAAAAGGAGGAAATTGTAGAGAAATGACATGAGGAGACTACTCCCAGTTTACTAGCTTCAACACAACCTAGGATTGTTGTCATTCTCAGCAGACTAAGACTATGGAGGCATACTTTCTCAAGCAGAGAATTGTGTTGTTCTGTCAAGTAAGCTTCAACCCTGAGAAAGTGACCTTCATGCTGTTTTCAGGAAGTATGGAATAGCACAGATCCCACACAACTCAAGACAGAAGAAATAAATAATCAAGGAGCTTGTGGGCACTAGGTAGGTTATGGAAACACACACACACACACATACACACACACACACAGGTGGGGAACATGATGAAGAAGAAAAAGAGAATATTACTTGATAACATTAACATTCCATCATTCTGAACTTCAGGGGGAGAAAGAGAGAGAGAGAGAGAGAGACAGAGAGAGAGAGAGAGACAGAGACAGAGACAGAGACAGAGAGAGACAGAGAGAGACATAGACAGAGACAGAGAGACAGAGACAGAGTTCTGTAAGTGAATGAAAATGAAACACAACATAACACATTTCCTGTCACACAGTAAAATCAGTCCTGTGAGTAAATTTAAAGCTCCAAATGTTACCCTATAAAGAAAGAAAAAAGAAAGAAAGAAAGAAAGAAACAAAGAAAGAAAGAAAGAAAGAAGGAAGGAAGGAATGACAGAAGGAAAGAAGGAAAGAAGGAAAGAAAGAACACAAATTATTGTCATCAGTACACAGGTCAATAATGAGAAAAAATTTAAAGAAATCAAATACAAACCAACTTGAGGGCAAGTAGCAGCAATTTGAGGTAAAAAGCAAACATAAAAAAACTCTGTAATATAATCCAACTTGCTTTCATCATCAAAGATCTGGAGAAAATAGGACTAGAGGGAGCAGGAAAATAAAAGCCAGAATTGTTTTGTTTTGTTTCATTTTGTCTCCAGATTAAGTTTTCCTTTGTTTAGCCCTGTCAGCCCTGAACCTTGCATTGTAGACTAGGTTAACCTCAAACTCACAGAGATCCACCTGCCTTTGGTAGCACCACAGCCAGACAAAAGCTAGAATCTTATTTTTTTCTTATTTATATATTTACTTTTTTCAATATATATGCATTCTCTATCTACAAATATACCTGCATGCTAGAATAGGACACCAGAACCTGATAGGACCCACCACATGGGTCCTGGGAATTGAACTCAAGATGTCAGAAAGAGTAGTACACAGGCCTCTTAAATGCTGAGGCATCTCTATAGCCTCCAAAAGCTATAATCTTCACAGGCCAATTAAAGTTAAAAACAGCCCAAATGCAATCACTCAAGGTTACTGATAAAAACGTAAATTCTAATAACATAGAAGGTATATACCTGCCCAGCACATCTTGTGCTGTTTAAGACTTATTATAAATAACAAAAGTTGTGTGTGTTTTTATCCAATTACTAAATAATCAAGGCAAGGTAAGAAACCCGGGTTGGGATTAAAATTTTCTACCATGTAATTGTGTGGATTTTGTTACACATAACTAGTGTAAGATTCTGATGAGCTTTAGCTGACACCCAGAGTGAAAAACACAGAGCTAGGGATGATAAAAAAGTAAGAGGAATTTATTGTTCTAGATGGCTGGGGTCTTCATCCTGAACCTGAAGGAAAGGCAGTGACCCAGGGCAGCAGGTTCACTGAGTTTTTATACATTTTCCAGGGGTGGAATAGAGTGTCAGCAACTGGGCACAATATGATTGGTGGAACACTGGGCCCTTTAAACTGATTTGTCTTCAGGGGAGGAGGTAGTAGGGGCTTAATTAGCCTCTTCCTTCAGGCCTGCCTGCTCTCTGACCTATCTCTTCCAGGAGGCATGGAGAGCCTGCGAAATTTTCCTAGGGCTCTGAGCTGTCCTTTTCACTAGGAGGCTCCTCAGATGTAAATGTGTACCATGGATAATTTTGAGGGGTTAGGACAGGGTATATTTGAAACAGAGTGTTCCTTTGTGTTTGGAACTCACTGTCCTGAAGTCAGTTTGTTTTGCTCTGCCTCCCAGGGAAGGATATTAAATCTTTGCATTTCCATGAACAACTTTCTATTTTTTCTTTAACTTCTGGAAGGTTTTGTGTTTTCATGTTGATCTGTTTCTAATTCCTGTTCTATCACTTGGTTGTCCATCGACCTCACTGAGATGGAAGCAGCCATGTGACCTGCTTTCCCAGGTCATTTCTGTTTCTCCTTTTACTAGCCTCTAGAGGACCAGAACTTAATCAAACCCAGTTTGCATGTGCAGTATTGTGAGGAGGCACCTAAAACCAGCCAGCAATCTCATAACATCATCAGCCATGATTTCCTTCTGCTTTTCTCTACTTTTAATGCCAAATTAATCAAACATTTTAATTTTTATTTTTTTAATTGAAGTATATATTAAAAGGTAAATATAGTTAATTGTCCTTGAACTTCTTTTTTCCAGGCAGGAAAAGTTAGATTTGGTTCATTTGAGATGGAGGTTCTCTGTATATCCTTAATAGTCAGAAGTAGTCACAGAGACAGACAGACATCCTGTACTGTGAACATACACTTTACTCAAACCCTCCTCAAAATGGAAGTTTTATTCCAAATAGTTTTTTATATTGCTGCAAATATATTTCTTATGTTGAGTTCAACCCCCAGGACAGCATATGAAAACAAATATATACTCTTAACTGCTTGTACACAGGTGCAGAAAATGGTTCTGAGTGGTCAGTGTTGGTTCAAGCTCATGGTGGGTAGCTATACAACAACGTAGTTCAGCTGACTTCTGTCATGATTTCTTTCCAAGGGTACAGAGCCTAACAGCATATGGAATCAGCTTGGGCATGAGAATGTTTCCTAGTCGCAGCAGAAACAACATAAGAGACCATTTCCTTATGATATTAGAAACAGCACAAGATGGCATGCTAGGCAGATAAGTTTCATAGTCCTTAACTGATCTTACCAGGGCCTTAGCATTTTACCTAGGCCTTAACATTCCAGGTAGGCCTTAATATTTTACATAATCTTTAAGAGCCAGCAGGTTTGCCATCTGAGCCACCATATATGCATGTATGTATGTATGTATGTGTATCTTTTTCTATATTCATGAATTTATTAATTCATTAACTTATCTCTACATACTAGACAGGCCTATCATGTCCTGCCTCTGCCTCTGCCCCCCACCACCCCGTAATTCAATCAAAGGCATGGATTACCATGTTTCCTTCCTTTTCCTGCCTCTCTCCCTCCCTTCCTCTCCCTCTATCTCTCTCCCACCCACACTCCCTTTCTTTCTCTCTTTCTTTCTTTCTTTCTTTCTTTCTTTCTTTCTTTCTTTCTTTCTTTCTTTCTTTCTCTCTCTCTTTCTTTCTTTCTTTCTTTCTTTTTTCAACCTATATATTGAATTTTTTATTTTTTAATTTTTCATTTTGTGAATTTATTTTACATTGACCTCACAAAGGTGGAAGCCATGATGAGAATGACAGTTATCTTTTCTGGTGACACCAGCAAGAAAAAAGCAACCCTGTGACTTCATGGGTGATGTCCATCACCATGTATCACAAACCAGAATGGCAGCAGAATATTCGCCCCCCCCCACACAAAGTTTGTTTTTAATTTCTTGTTAGTTTATTGTGTATTTAATTTAATTTCAAAACATATTCATGTGTGTGTGTGTGTGTGTGTGTACCTGTTTGTCTGTCTGTGTGAACTAGTGTGAGAACAGTCACTTGTATGTGTATATGTATGAAAGTGGAGGCATGTTGTTATGGTTTGTATAGGTTCGGCCCAGGGAGTGGCACTACTAGAAGGTATGGCCCTGTTGGAGTACGTGTGGCACTGTTGGAGTAGGTGTGGCACTGTGTGGATGGGCTTAAATACCTCCATCTAGTTGCATGGAAGCCAGTATTCTGCTAGCAGCCTTTAGATGTAGATGTCGAATTCTCAGCTCCTCCTGTACAGTGCCTGCCTGGATGCTGCCGTGTCCCTGCCTCGATGATACTGGACTGATGCTCAGAGCCTGTAAACTAGCCCCAATTAATTATTGTCCTTTATAAGAGTTGCCTTGGTCATGGTGTCTGTTCACTGCAGTAAAACCCAAACTAAGACAGAAGAAGGAGAAAAAGGAAAAATAAAAACAAAAAAAATCAAACAAACAAACAAGACAAAGCTTGTCACCTGACACCAGGAAACACCAGCACAAAGTAGGTGGTCTCCTCAGCCATATCATCTGGTACAGGTGACAAGGACCATGGAGAAAGCTGCAATACCTGACAAGGAAATACACAGTGCCTGGTTATGACAAGTCACCACAAGAGGGCACTTAAGCAATCAAGCATAGGAAGTAGGAGTGTGAGCTTAGGGAACAGGAACACAGCATGCACTCTCTCAGCACACACCCCCTCCCCCTAAGGACAGTATGCCAGGGAGCTTTGAAAACAGGCAAGATCACTCTTGAAGAGGGAGGCTTCAGTGAAACTACATGACTAAAGAATCAATGAGTGGAGCAAGGAACAGGAACGATTAGGGAAAGGTAGCCTCCAAACACATTATCAGGGGAGGGAGGCAGAGAAGTCAGGTCTGTTTTATGTCATTTAGGTATCATATTAAAAACACTTAACCTCTTGGAGTTTGGTTTGTTTGTTTGTTTGTTTGTTTCTGTTCCTAGCTGCCACCACTGCTGCCCACTCTCTACCTGCCCTCTTTTGGAAGATTAAAACAGAGTTAGAGCAAATTAAAAGTATGGTGAAATGCTTCAAATTCCAATTTGTGTTTTATTTCCAGGAATATGTTTTCACTTTGGTCAGAAAATAATTATTTTAATTTTTTAGAGGGACTCTTTTTGACCAGGCATAGATCTGATTTATTGGGAGATGGTCTGATCCTTCTCTTTCAGCTGCTAAGTGTTGGGATTACAGTCATGGGCAACACACCCAAGTTTATAGAGAACTGACAGAATGGAACACAGGGCTTTTGAGACACCCTAGGCCAATGCTTGCCATGCCCCTCATAAGACAAATCACAAGTACATATTTTGCTTTTTCTTGTGTGTGTGTGTATGTGTCTGTGTGTGTGTGTGAGTGTATATGTTGGTTTTTTTCAAGTTATTTATATTTGTGTTTCTGTATATCTGTTGTCTTTCTCTCTTTCTCTCTTTCTTTCTCTCTTTCTTTCTTTCTTTCTTTCTTTCTTTCTTTCTTTCTTTCTTTCTTTCTTTCTTTCTTTCTTTCTTTCTGTCTGCATCATTTGGCTATATAAACCAACTTACCCTTGGACTGGCTACATAAAACAGACAGTCTGAGATCTCTGAGTATAGTTGAGCCAGAACTACGTCATCATCATCATCATCATCATCATCATCATCATCATCATAATTATCATCATCATTTTACATTTATGTGTTCCCACCAAAAAAGAGAGGAAAAAGCACAATAGCTAGGAAGCAAATAAAATTAAATCATTAACCATGAAGTAGTATGAAGTGTTATTCTACACTTTTCCCATCTCTTTACCTTGCCAGACTAGAGTCAAGCTCAATAAGGTCTTCTTTTCCCATGTATTCCACCAAGCCCTTTCACTTGGGTGTGGTTTCACTGGAAAGTGAACAGGGACAGTAGAAATCTTGTTCATCCATTCAGTTGGCTCACTAATTAGGTGACAAGGCACTTGGCTATCTTAAGAGAATCCTAGTTACTCCCATTGTTACCTGCATTTCATTGAGTTGCTTCTTTTTGACATTTAGATCCCTGGTCAGGAATCAAATCAGCTTAGACACCTGTTGCAGGCCTTCACAACAGTCACAGCCTCTGTTAGGGGCCAGCAGACATCACAGGCAGCTCCAGGAGGCTCCTGGAGCAAGAGGCAGGGCATGGAGGGGGAGGACCAGTGGGAACCAAGGAAAAGAAAAGAGGGAGGAGTTAAGTTTCCATCCCAAAATGTCTCAATACACAGATGTGACCACCTTTGTTTAATGCCAGCCACAAAGACAAACACCCCTCTTCACTGCTCTGTCTCTCTTGTTGCCTCTTCTCCACATAGCATGGAGGTAGCTGGGCTGTGGCAAATAGCACTGTCACTGACTGCCATTCCTACTTAAGGCCACACCAACCCGACTTCCACAGGCAACTCATTGACCTTCAGTGATCCTTCCACACAGCCCTCCATGCCTTCCAACATTCTCTGAACCTCACCCATCCCTATGTGCCAGTCAGCTGTCATGGGTTCCCACAGGGCACAGGAACCAGAACACAAGGTGAGATGGCTCAGGTGGTAGAGGTGAGTCAGGTGAGAGGAGAGGGCTGGAACAGAAGAGTAGAAGAAACATGAGACACAGGGCACAGGCCTCCAACACCAGCCATGTCTGGAAAACTACCTCCCTAGCTCCACAGAGTTGTTTCCAGGCTGGTTTTGTTCCGGGTGGGGGGAGGGGGCACAGCATTTTCTCAGTCTCAGAAATCCATATCTCATGCCATTGGGGATGTGGAGAAAATTTAGAGATTAAGGGTGGGAGGGAAAAAAGACCTCTGATGCAGGATTTAAGACTTCTCTAGACCTCATCAATGCTAAAGCAACTTTATAATTTTTCCAGGGTACAGTATCTACTATTCCATCTATAAATCCCCTGGTACAACCTCCTAGAAAGAGAGACTGTTCTCAAACAGGACACCAGCTCTGCGAGGCACCAACCTGCTTGCAAGAACTGCTGTTACCTCAGCTGGCTCATGCCAGGCACTTCCCTTGTTATCAACCAAAGATTGATATCAACCAACAGATTGCTCTTGTGTCACAGGCACTCCTTATAACCTTGACAGACAACACACGGAGACACAGACAGTCTGACAGACAGACAAACAGACAATAAGCAGATTAAATAATTTAATAATTCATTTCTCTGCCTTTATCTTCTCCTCTGTACTTTCTCTTCCATTAAACACTTTCTCTGCCACTCTCACTTAGTTTCTCTGCCTCTGTTCTCCTAACCCCTCAACCCTCTAAGATTTTTCCTGATGTCTGGTGCTGCCTGGGTGATAAAGACTAGAGCTATCACTGCTTTTACTTCTGGTAATTCAACATCCAGTGAGGCTGTATTTCATCAGAATGCCCCAGTAATACTAAGAAAGCTGTGGAGTTCTCATTATCTCCCTGAATAATATCATTTCCTTGGTCAGATTAGTGAGCCTGCCTGCAGTTCAGACCTGCCAAGAGAGCCTGGCAATATAAGACATTCTTCATCTGTAGCAGTATTGGTATCCCAATCTGGGCAGATTAAGGTAAAGCCATCAATAGCTGCTCCCATAGTATGAGGAATCAATTACTTGGCCTTGGTCTGGATTTTGTCCTTCTCTTCTGTGGTGAAAAGAACCTGCAAACACTGTCGGCAGTCATCCCAAGTTGGCTGGTGGCTCAAGAGACCTGTCTCCAAGAGTTTACTGAAATCTCAAGGGTTGTCTGAAAAGGGGGATTTCTGCGTTCTCCAGTTATATAGGTCACTAGTGGCAAAGGGCCAGTAGCGATTAAGTTAGTTTCCTTGACCATCACCTGGCCCTGTGGAGCACATGCCCAGGGCAAAAATTTCAGTGATTAAAAGTAATTAAAAGAGTCATCGATGAAGGGCACAAGAAAGTGACAATCCCAATAGCTTATTTGTTGTTTTTCCTCACAGTAAATTTTTTTTCTTTTGTTTATTCGATATATTTTTTATTTACATTTCAAATGATTTCCCCTTTTCTGGTCCCCCACTACCCGAAAGTCCCATAAGCCCCCTTGCCTCCCCCTGTTTTCCCATCCACCCCTTCTCACTTCCCTGTTCTGGTTTTGCCTTATACTGCTTCAGTGTCTTTCCAGAACAAGGGGCCATTCCTCTGTTCTTCTTGTACCTCATTTGATGTGTGGATTATGTTTTGGGTATTCCAATTTTCTAGGCTAATATCCACTTATTAGTGAGTGCATACCATGAATGATCTTTTGAGACTGGGTTACCTCACTTAGGATGATGTTCTCCAGCTCCATCCATTTGTCTAAGAATTTCATGAATTCATTGTTCCTAATGGCTGAATAGTACTCCATTGGGTCTTTTTAACTTTTTTTTTTATTTGATATATTTTTTATTTACATTTCAAATGATTTCCCCTTTTCACCCTGAAACCATGATTAATTTCATGCAGAAAACTTGCCACTGGAGAGACATGGCTCTGAAGTTAAAAGCACTGGCTGCTCTTCACATCCCAAGACAACTGACAATCCCTCCCTCTGTTTCTCACTCTCTGTCTTGTCTCTGTTTTTCACTCTCTCTGTCTGTCTGTCTCTCTCTCTCTTTCGCTCCTTCTCTTTCGTTCTTTCTTCCATTCTTTCAAGAAAGGACTGATCTCTCTATGAAGAACACAACAACTGTTATCTCTGAGCACTGTTTCAGGACAGTCAGAACTACATCATCATCACCATCATTTTACATGTGTATCTTCCCACCAAAAGTAAAGGAAAGAGGAGTCAACTTGGCTAGCAGATAAAATTAAATCATTAAAAACTCAAGTATGATATTTCCTCAGAAAGCTGAAAATGGCCATCAGCATGAAAGCAGCTTCTCTATCACCCTAACCTGACCTTACCACCACTTCTGCTTCTTTCCAGCTCTTGAGTGCAGGAGTTACTGAATTTTTGCAGTAGAGTTCAGCATGACAGGCAGGGACACACTTGGGGTATGAAAATGTGCAAGATCAACTGTCAGGATTGGGGCAGAAAAAAGAAAGAGGAAAAGGACTGATCAAGGAATCAATAACTTGCAAATGGGCTTGGGTATTGGTAATGGGAAAGGAATTTCCATCCTTGGTGGTTAAAAATAGAAGATACAGCCACATTGGAAAGTTTAAACTTTACATGTCCTGTTCACCTCTGATGCCTCAATGTAGTGGCCATAAAAACAGGCCTCTGAGCTGGCATAGTGGCACAAGCCTTTAATCC
This sequence comes from Apodemus sylvaticus, assembly GCF_947179515.1. Lineage (NCBI taxonomy): Eukaryota > Metazoa > Chordata > Mammalia > Rodentia > Muridae > Apodemus > Apodemus sylvaticus. The sequence continues at coordinate 153,893,678 of NC_067475.1, forward strand.
CAGAAGACACAGGCAGATCTCGAACTGAAGACTAGCCTGCCACATATAGTGAGTCCCAGACTGGCCAGGGATATACAATGAGGCCCTGTCCTTAAAAAATCAAACAAAACAAGAAAAGGAAAACAACTCCCACAAACCAACAAAAACACAAATCGTGCCTCTGATATCCAATCTGGGCAGCAGATCTGATTGTCAATCTGGGCAGCCAGGCTTCTGAATCTCCTCCTCCCTAACCTCACATGGAGGCTGCACTTATGAACTCTTCTTCTCATCAGTGCCAGATGGAGCAGCACAGGCCTATTTATATGAGACAGGAAACTCCCTTCACCCATGCCTTTGACTGGACACCCGGCACTGATTGACTAAGTCTGTCGTACCCTATGTTAAAGACTGGTTCTTTTTCTTGCCTTCTCTCCTTTACAGAGGTCAGGCCAGCATCCTACTCTTGGGTGTTACCTGCTTCCTCTCCCTCTCTTCCTGAAACCCTTGCATTAATTCATCCAATGATCTTTCAGTATATCTCAACTTTTCTAAAAACTGGGTGGACAAAATAGTGCTTAATGAGCAAATGATCACCTCTTGATGAACAACCGATTGCTCCTAATCTACTGTTGGGCAAGTGTCCCAGATAGACATGCAACTGTGTTGATAACAAAATGAATTCTAGCAGAAATGAAGACATCTGTCCTGAGTGTGAAGAAGCTGAAGGTTCTGTTTAGGTCAAAGGTCAAAGATGGCTCAGGGTAAAATCATAGGCAACATGAATTCTCTGGGATATCTCGAGGAACTAAAAGGATATTAGCCCCCCACTAAAGAACAGAGATAGTAATAACAGAGAGAGGTCACTGCCTCTCTCCTGAAGCTTCTAGACAGACACTGTGATACGTGAGTCAAGGACCTGTATCTATAAATTAGGAGTATGGCTTAATAGTCAAAAGCCCAGGTTCTTGGGACAAATAGTTTAGGTATGGATTCCAGCTCCTTTGTTTTCTGGTTATGTGAACTAGAGAAAATATTTAATATTTCTATGCAACCTTTTCCTTATTTGTAAAATGGGAGTTTATAATAGAGTAATAGAATGTATGTGATTACAGTATTGTAAGTATTACGTTTTGGAAGATGCTTAGAGTGCTCACCTTTTATGCAGTAATCTCTAGAAACTGGTTATTTCACTATTACTAGTAATTCATTTAAAGAGATACTTGCTTAGCATGGGGAAAGCACTGGCCTTGATTTCAAAGACTGCCAAAACATAACAACAGAAATCTTGATTTTTGAATACTCTACTGAAAAAGGATACTGCGCTTCAAACCAAGGATGTCAATAGTTTTTATTAGGTTAAAATATTGTAATCATGTACAACAAATCTATTTTAAGTTTGAATAAAAAAGAGATGAGAGTTATTTAGGCTACTACAGATTACAAAGCAGGATATTCAAAGGGCTGTTTTGAGCCAGGCAGGTGGTGGGCACCTGCAGTCCTAGCTCCTTGGAATATGCTGAGGTATTAAGCCCAGGAGTTTAGAGACCTGCCTGAGCAACATAGTGAGACTGTAATGGGATCTGTTGCCCTCTGCTGTTAGTTTGAATGAAGCTCACAAACATAAAATCAATAAATAAACCTTTAAAAAAATCTATTCTCTCTGTACTCTAATTTTAAGGGGGTTGTTTGTGCCTTGCTGGCGAGTTGGAGACAGTCCAGAATAGTTTGCAAATTTAGCTGCCAGAGGTCACTGTTAATGTATAAGCAATGACAGTCTGCATGGCTGCAAAGAACAGTGAATGTTGTTTAAATGATATACATTGCTTCTCTTACTGCTACTAATATCAGAATTTTCTAAATATAGACTGAGCAGCTTTTAGTTTTTTGTTTTGGATATTTGGTTATTATTATTTGTCCCTGTCTCTTTGAAATTTGATTTTATATTATTTACAAAAGGTTTTGTTATAATTATATAAGGTAAAAATCATTTTTCTGAAAAAACAGCTTAGGAGACATGTGACATGTCATAGGAATTATTATTATTATTATTACTATTATTTTTATTATTATTATTGACTGAGTCAATTTCTATAATTAGTTCTGTCTTATCCATGCACCTCAACTAATCATCAATCACATTAGTTCATTTCTTTCAAGAATCCATACTAATGCAAATAATAGTTTTATGTGATGTTTTGAGTTGATTTTCATGAGAAAATAAGTCACTATGCTTGCTACATTCTCCTATTAAGCAACACCAAAAGATAGGGGATAGCCCCTGCCTTTAACCACTTCCCCACTGGATTTCTGAGGCAGAGAGGGAAGACCTTTAAACCCCACCCCCACCCACAAACAAGCTGACAGAGTCAGAACTGGGAAGGAGTTGGAGGTTTATGACACCAGCCTTCCTTCACTTCTTGGGGCTCTGGATTTCCCAGGCCTAAAGGATGCTGTGGCCCCAGCCTCCCAGCGGATGTGGCCCAGTCTGGACTCAATGGAGCTTCAGCTTGGAGTCTTACTAGTTTGTTTTTGTCCTCTAGGACCCTTCTAACCTCGGATAACAATGATGACGACGACAACAACAACAACAACAACAATGATAATAATAATGTTGGATTTGATCTTGGAGAGGTCAATGTACAATAAATTTACAGAACAAGAAATTAAAAAAATCAGAATACACACAAATAACACACAGTGCCTGATTGTCACAAGGCACACCAGAGAGTGCACTCATACAAGTAAGTAAACACAGGAAGCAGGAATCATAAATAGATGGATCTTCAGGAACTTGAGCCATAGGGCAGAAAAACTGGTGGCCAGAAAAGCCAACAGCATTGAAGTGTCCTGTTCTTTAATGTCACCAACCAAAGAACAGTATGTTAATATATATCTGCATGCCAGGCGTTCCCTCTTTCTCCATGTTCGTTGTCACCTGGACTGAGTGAATGGTGGAGCTAAGGGCAAGGAGAGCACTTGTGTGTGCTGAAGATTCCTGTTTCTCCTCCATGACAGGTCCACTTGGTGTTTCTTTCACTGAGTTCCCAAATTTCCACAGGTCCTCGATTCGTGTGTCTCTGTTTCTCTGTCAGGTAAGTCCTAAGTGCACTACTTTGCCCTTTTCACAGCATTGCTTTCAGAGGTGAAGTGAGCAAGTTTTTGTTATTTGTTGCATTTTTGTTTCTGAGCCTCCATCATTTGCTTCGTGGAGAAGTGAAGTTCTCAAAAATGTTTTGCTTTTATTGGGGGAGGGAGGAGGCTCTTTGTCTTGCTTTTTCTGTTTTTCTTGATTTGGTTGCTTGAATTGTTCACTTTTGAATCCCAGCTTGCTCATTTTGTCCACAGAAGATCCAGCTTGTTGTTCCCTATAGCATCTGCCACTCTCCGTTTCTGTGGACTGATGTGGTGTTCTTGTACTCTCTTCTGGCTGGGACCTACACCATGCCATTTGAGAAATGGACACTCATGGGGAATAGTCATTCATTGCAAGTGGTGGCCACACTCCTCGTTCTGCCAGCAGGCCCCTGCCTCTCCTCCCTATCAATGTTAATGGTGTGTAGAAGGCTGGGGTGTGGCTATTCAGCCCAAAGACAATGATCCTCTACACATCTTAGTTTGGTTCATGTGGTCCCTGTGGACATTAGGTGTTCTGTTATCCTCATGCAGTTCACTTAGATCCTGTGTTCCATTTAAAGCTCTTCCCCAAGCCTGGAAGTGTGGTTGATTGATCCATTGTGGTACATGCCCTTCCCATCCAGTTCATGTGTGTGCCATGCTTGCAGTCCTCTGGATGCTCAAATTGCACCCAGCAGTCAAAAACAGGCCACTGATGCCTATGACTCTTATCAACCTAAGACAGAGGCATGAACTGAAATGCCTTATTTGTTTATTAATAAGCACTAATATGGCCATGTTTGTTTAAATAACACAAGCGATCTGCTAGTGTCCTCTGGGATGGGTAAAAGAGAGTATAGACACAGTCGTAAGCCAGATGCAGCAACCAACCACCATAATTCCCAGGAAGGACCATAGAGGATAAGTCAATCCAGTGCCCCAGTCCAGCTAATTTTTAATAAATAAATAGGGAGGAATTGTGCCCTTCCTCCAGCCTTGAGCAGGGTAATTCAGACCTTGTTTTACCACAGTTGCCTACCTAGGGTAGAGCCTTCAGACCTAGGAGAATCTATTGTTCTTCCAGATCTGCAGCTTCCTGCAAGGAGCCAGCTACCCACTGAGCAGCTGAGCCTGTTTTCCTGACCAGATTCTGGCATATTGGGGGATGGGTTTCTCCCCTTTAAATTCAGAGTTATCCATTAAACATTGGGCCTTGATCAGAACATTGTCGGGGCTTCACGATTTCTCTTTCTAGACCATTCACTTTCAGCATCCCCTGCCCCCTGCTCTCCTTCCAGGTGTACTCAGTTTGACCAAGGCCGTGGGATGGCAAACACTCCTGGAGCACATTTCATTGGTTCTGTGTGAAAAACTTGAGGGATGTGAAAAGAAAGGGTAGTAAAAGAGGCTTCTTTTGGTTTCTTTCCTGGACCACTGTAGGCTTGTTTTCATGTTTTTGTGCTTGTTTCATTTGTTCTTTATTTACTTGAGAACTACTGTGGGGCAGATGACTGGCTGCATCCCATAGGACCTAGTCCAGTCACACTTCAAGGACTTCTATCCTTTGGTGGGGACTTTGTGCTTAGCTGCTCCATTGGGGAGATTGACTGTTTGTTTTTTGTTTTGTTTTGTTTTGTTTTGTTTTGTTTTTGCAGTAATATATGGCCAGTTTTCAAGGTGAGAGGGCCAGAAGGAGGCACTTTTCATAATCCTGCTATCTACTTAGTCAAAGGTATTATGTATGGAAATCCTGGGCACCCTCATCAAGTGCCATCACTGTCAACTTCTAGTCAAGACCCTCCCCCTATAAAATCAGGATAAGGCCTTTTCTACCACCTAACCAAGTGACCTTACAGGTCAAGGAGTTGCCAAAGAAGTGCAAGCAAGCAGTCTTACCCCTGATCCATAAGTTCAGGATCTCTTTTCTGCCTCCTTATCACCCTTTCCTGTTGCATGACCATCCCTTGCAAATGACAGATAGAATTTGGGCCCTGGAGAAGCAGGAGTGAACATAGCTAGTCCTCCCCACATATGATCCCTCAGAAAGAACAGGCAGATTCCATCATAATTGCACTGCCTTTAGGGCAACTGCCACACCCCCATGGACAGAGCAGATACTGCACAACACACATCCCCTTTTCTGCTAGTGATTTATACAACTGGAAGATGCAGAATCCCATGTTTTCAGAGAAACCCTCTGTCCTCATAGACATATTAAACTCTGCACATCCTCTTCATGACTGAAGAATGAGAATGGGTGACATCAGCACTCTGGAAACTTGCTCTGGGTGCAAATAGCCTTCTTACCACAGTACAAGGTGACATTAACTCAGCTTTTCTTGGCCCATCCTGACTGGGATCAGGAAAAGTTAAAAGTCTATCACTAGATTTTTATGAGAGGTCTCTGAAAAGCCACTACAAGTACCAAAAATTGTCTAATATAGAAAAAGTTATACAAGGTTAGGACTCAAGCCCAGGGGAATTGCTCAAGAGGACCCAGAAGTGTGGCAAAAATCAATCTGCTGTGAACATGGCATTTGTCAACAATGCAGCACAAGTTATCCACCAAAATATCCAATAACTGGAAAGATTTGAAGGTAAGTTCATGGCTGAACTCCTGGCTATAGCCAAAAAAGTCTTTAGCAACAGGGAGGCTCCAGAGGATAGGCATACAAGGAAACTCTCAAAGGTGCTACTAGCAGCTAATCTCCAGTCTCAATTTTTTGCAGAATATGATCACCAGAAGTTCCTGGAGGGAGTGGAAACTCTTGGCAGGATGCAAACCAAATATAGCCAAATTTCTGCTTAATCTATGAGTCTTTACCTACTCCTAATCCCCCTTGCTTTGAACCAGGGGTGAGGTCTCTTAATTGAGGAATAAGCACCAGAACCTTGAGATTCAGTGGAAGGTCTACACATAGTGATTCTGACTATGCTCATGACCAACTCTAGATTTCTGAGTCTGAGAGGTTGCTGTGGCCATAGATTTCAAGCCAATATGGCCTGGCACAGTCCCCATGGACCTTTAGAGTGTTTTTGTCACTCCAGGAGCTGCTGGGTCACCAGGGCCAGGGCTCTCGCTTTCTGGGTCTGAGAGGAACTTGTGGAACCAGTATTCTAGCATGGCACTGTCTGTCTACTCATGGTTATAAAGTACAATGGGTATTCCTTAGATCTGTCTCTTTTTCACAGGAACATTTTTTGGGCATTGAACCAGGTATGATTTTTAGGTGTTCCATGTAGCCTCCTAATTTCCTCCCCATACCTTTTATTGTTTGGATCTTTGCAAGACAGTGTGCAATGCCTTTCTCTGCCACCACAAGAACCCACACCTCTGCATACCCAGGACAAAAGCTCTACATGCGTGATCCCTCTTCAAATCTTGAGTGAGGAGGCATGGGCCACAGTAAACTAAAAAGTAAATGCTTGCCCCACTGAAGACAGGAGTGGAGTGGGGATTCATGCAGCCAAAGCTACTGCAGAAGATGTTTAGAGCAGGCCTTGGGGGTCAGACTGGGCATCCACAGAATTCCCTTTTGAGCATAGCAGGCCCATCAACTCTGAAGTGAACACCTTGAGGGTCAAAGCCTGGAATGGTCCAGGAGCATCTGGAGGTTCTCAGATACCTAGAGAATGCAACTTTTTCTCGCTGAGGGTGGGATGTCACCAACCGAATGAGCCCCAGGCCACAACAACCAAAAACTAGCTCCATGAGTGAAATGCAGTAAATAAGGCCTCCACGGGAAGTGTGGAGCATCCGCACTAAGGCCTGTCCTCCATGGTACACTGAGTGTCCTTGAACAGAGTGGGACAGACACCGGGCCCACATGCATTGTAGCTAAAAGTCATTGAAGAAAAAAAAAAACTAGCCTTTACCATTCAGCCCCTCTCTACATGGCCCTACAGAGGAATGCAGCAGCTTGGGGCAGACACTCATCAAACAAAGGTCTCCCTTTTCAGACAACGGGCAATGCCAGAACCCCTTTTACCATACTTTCTTTTGACCCCCTCAGGCCTCTTACTGCAAAATGGAGCACAGGTGACATACCAAGAAACAGAAAGCACCACCATCAACTCAGAAGTGAGTACCTTGAGGGTCAAAGCCTGGAATGCTCCAGGAGCACTGGGGGGTTCTCAAGCATGGGGCATTCCTGCAATGGACAGGGAGGGCATGCATTGAAGTGGATCAACCTCCCTTCTGGCCTTGGGGAAGAGGTTCAAATGGAACTCAGGAACAGAGTGGACTGTGTGAGGACTTCAAAGTACACATGTCCACAGGAAATCCAAGAACTACAGTGAGAAGTGCAGAGGTCACAGTGTTTAGGCCTGGTAACTGTACCCCTTTCTTACACACAACCTGATGGTGTAGGGAGGAGACATCCAAAGCTGGAAGACAACATGTGGAAAACACAACATTATACAACCCTTGCCACAGAGTAAAATCAGTCTCTGAGGAAATGTATAGCTCCAATTGCCACCGAAAAAAAGAAAGAAGGAAAGACAGAAAAAAAGAAAAGAAAAGGAAGGAAGGAAGGAAGGAAGAAAGAAAGAAGTTAAACAGGACTGTATCTAAGTTCAAGAAACAATGACACTAGAGGGAAGATATAAGTGTAAAATAAAAACCATAATCTTCTATTGCCTTGTTTTATTTTGTCTGGAGATAACATTTCTCTTTGGGTAACAACGGCAGCCTTGGGACTTACTCTGTAGACTTAGCTAGCCTCAAACCTACAGAGCCACTTGCACCACCATAGCAAGACAAACTCTCCAATGTTTTTTGTTAATTTATTTATTTACTTATTTATTTATTAGTTTTTGATGTATGTGCATGCTCAATCTGCATATATCCCTACATGCCACAAGAGGGCAGCAGAAGATAGGAGGACACTCTATGTGGCTCTCTTGGAATTGAACTCAAGGAGCCACAGAAAGAGAAGCAGATAGGGCCCTTCCATCTGAGCCATCTCCAAAAGCTATAATCTTCACTTGCCAATCAATGTTAATATCAGCACAAATGAAACATAATGAGTAATCACTTAAAGTTGTTCACAAAAGGGTAAATTCTAATAAGATGGAGGGTAGATATCTGCCTGGCTCTCCTTGTGTTGTTTAAGGCTTATAAATAATAAAAGTTGTATGTCTTTTATCCAAAATCTAAATAATCAAGGTGGGGTAAGAACTCATGGGTTGGGATTAAAATTTCTACCACATACTGTTTTGTTTTTGTGTAACATAAGTAGGAGTCTCCTCAGACATATGTCTGGAAAGGTAAAATGGATAATTTTGAGCGAGTGGGACAGGGTGTATTTGACATAGGATTTGTCAGTGTGGAGAAATCACTGTCAAGGAAGAAACTCAGTTTGTCTTTTGCTGCCTCTCTGAGACTGAGATTAAAGGCATGTATGTCTACTCCCAATTTCCTGTTCTTTCTATAACCCATGGAAGTTTTTGTGTTTGCTTGTTTATTTGTTTCTAATTTCTTGTTCTGTCATTTGATTGACCTCACCAAGATGTATGTTGCCATGTGGATGGTATCCATCTTTCCATCTTGGCTAATGACCTCCAGAAGATGGAAGCAGCCCTGTGACCTAATTTGGCAGGTCATATTTTTTTCTTTGTTTAGTAGCCTCTAGAGGACCAGAACCCAATTAAACCCACTTTGAATGTGCAGAATTGTGAGGAAGCACCTAAAAGCAACCAGAAGTCTCATAAAATCCCAAGATACATGAATCAATCATTTGTATTTGTACAAAAATCGATGAAGGAAGACCAGAACCTCAGATAGTATGCAAAAACATTCTGATGAAACCAACAGCATGCAGGAGTCAACCATTCTTTAAAATGAGGACCCCAAAAAAGGTATGCATTCCTTCTCATAAAGAACCAAGGGAACTTTCTAGAAGCATTAGGTAATCTGCAATTTCATTGATGGGTGCTAGAGTCTAAAAGGTGGTTCCTGTTCTGTATTCCTGTGTCATGAACATTCAACCATGTGATGAAATAGGGCTGCCCAGCCCAGATGTTTTTTTCTGAGATGAGGTATTTCCCAATATTTGTGATTGTCCCCAGGCTGTTCTTGGAGGTTTTGTGATCTGTTCTGGAGTTTATGGTCTGTTCTTTGAGCTGCTGTTTTATGACTTAGTATCTGGAACGTATGGTCAATGCCTGTAGCTTGTGTCTTATGACTTTTTAAAAATCGTACCTGATCCTTAAATGGAGGCAAATGAGGTCTTTAATGTAGAGGAATGGGGTTTCTATTGCCCTTTCAAATTTTAAGTCTTATTGACATTTTTCATTAAAATTCATAATAAAAGGCAAGCATAATTAATTATCCTTGAGTCCTTCTACATACCAGGCAGACTTAGCTAGTTTTGGTTTATTTGAGATGGAGTTTCTCTGTGTAGCCTTGAAAGACAGAGGCAGAAAGAACTACAGATAATAAAGAGCAATTAAATAAATAGATAAATATAAATATAAATACTCATAGTTATTCTAGAAATCCTTCTGGAGGTAAGACAGAGTTAGAACCCAGAGATTCGATCCCACATTGGATAAGTGCAATAGTGTATTGATTTCAGTAGTCAAATTGGTTGTTGGGTTTTTGTTTTTTTTTTTTTTTTTTTTTTTTGCAGGAATTGTGGCCTAGTACATACTGAAAAAATAAATAAGTAAATCTCTTTCAAACACAAACATGCAGTGGGTAGTAAATAGGTAATAGAAACATACAGGTGAGAGAGGGGACACATAACAGTTTCAGCAGCCCTCAATGCATGTCTCCTTCATCTGTCTATGGAGGAGTGACTAAGGAAAGTTATAGCATGGAAACCACAGAAGCTTCCAGAATCAAGGACCAGAACTATTTACTTCATCAGCAGCTATTTGACTGAAGCTTTAGATTCAAATGTTAGGGATTCTGATCCCTTCCTTGCATGCGAAAAGTAATGAAAGTAGCCATGGATCAAAGGCAAAGGAAATTTGCAATTTGAATATTTGTTGTTGTTGTTGTTGTTAGTGGTGTTAGTTTGTTTATTTTGAAGTATCTCAAGGATGTAAGCATTCTTTTATCTGTATACCTTAGAGATAATCAAGTATCTATAAGTTAAAATGGGAAAACTAGCACACAAATTTATTGTATTTCCCATTGTTCTTATTTAATGTGACTAAGGAGCTCCTGAGACATAACTCTATAATACTAAAATGGCTGACAGAATCTTAACAAATAGCCCTTCTGCCTTTGCCCATTATGTTTCTATGTTCCATGGGTTCAAGTCCCTCCATACACTGGGCAAGCAATTGGCAACTGACATCCAACTATAACTTTAATTTTACCTGATCTGACTCCTTCATCTGGCTTCTGATAGGGTTACAGGCTGGCAATAAACCAGGCAGGCAGGCAATCCCTTCACCAAACACACAGACACATAAAACAATAATAAAATCAGGTCTACAGGCATGTTGGCCATCGTTGTTTTCCAGGACTGTATATGCCCCAAGAATTGTAGATCAGGGCCAGAAGTCTCACCCACAGGAAAGGCAAGAAAGAGCTGACAGCCATCCACAACTTTAGTTTCAGCAGAACTGACCCCTTCATCAGCATATGAATGCACCAGACATGCAGGGGTTCATAGACAGAAAGACCAGAAGGCAGGCAGGCTGGTCAGAAGGCAGACAGTTAGACAGGCAATCAATGTCCTTCCTATCACAACACACAGAAAATAAAGAATAAAATCATGTTGTCAGGCTTTTTGTATAGCAAGGGTAGCCCTCTACCTTTTCTGGGGTTGGAGGTGCACACTCATACAGTCATCTGAGGAAATCATTTTTTGTGGTTCCTCAGATGATTGAGAATAGTTTTACCTCAAGACCCAGCTACACTACACTTGGGCATATACCCAAACGATGCTACACATCCCACCAGGATACTTGTTAAACCAGGTTCATAATGGCTTAATTTAGCATCGCCAGAATCTGGAAACCAACCAGATGTTCTTGAACTGAAGAATGATTATGATTCTTCAGAAAATGTGGTAGTTTTACACAAAGGGAATACTATTCAGCCATTAAAAGCAAGGACATTACAAATTTTGCAGGCAAATGGATGAAACTAGAAATTAATCAGAGTTAGGTAACACAGAACCAAATGGACATGCGTGGCATATACCTACTTAAAAGTAGGTATTAGCCATAAAGTACAAGATAACCATGCTATAATCAACAGACCTAAAGAAACCAAAAAACAAGGAGGGCAAAAGAAAGGATGGTTAAATCTTTCTTAGATGGGAAAACAAAATAGATATTTGAGGTTGATGGAAGAAGGGAACTGACTGGAAAAAGGAATGGGGAGGTGAGCGGGCCAGGGAAGATCTTATGTAGGGAGAAGAGGGGATAGAGAAGAAAGATCAGTGGGAGTGTGGAGGCAATCTCGGGGATGTTCCAGAGACCTGGGATCAGGGGAGGCCCAGAGGGTCTATGGGCGAATCTAGCTGAGACTCCTAACAGGGAGAGAAGTGGATCTTGGATCCCGAGGTGTCCACATCCTTTAGCCCAGCAGCATTTGTAATGCAAGGATAAGGATAACAACCCACCTACAAAGCCTTTGTCCAAGTGTGTAAAATTGCTCAACACAACAACAATAACAGCAGCAGCAGCAGTAGCAGACACACTACTATGGATTGAATAATAGGTATGCCCACATGCACTGATAGTGGGACACTTCAATACCCACCAAGGGACCTCTCAGAAATGGACAGGTCATCCAACAAAAACAAAACAGAGAAATATCAGAACAAACAGACATTATAAACCAAAGGATCCAAACAAATATTTCAGAACTTTTACCCAAACACAAAAGAGTATAACTTCTACTTTGTACCTTAGAGCATTCTCCAAAATTGACTTCATATTTGGATACAAAGTAGGGCTCAACAGATGCAGGATAACAGAAATGATTCCCTGTGCCCCATCAGACTATCAGGGATTAAAGATGAATATTAGCAACAATAGAAACAACAGCACATTGACAAACTCATGGACGTTGAATGATTTTCCACTGAATAAAAAAAAATGGATCAAGAGAGAAAAGAAGGAAGAAATTAAAGACTTTCTAGATTTCAATGAAAATAAATACATAATATACCAAACTTATGGGACACAATGAAAGCAGAGTTGAGAATAAAATTTATTGTATTTCATTCTTATTGTAAGTTGGAGAGATCTCATCCTAACAACCTAACAGGACACTTGAAAGCTCTAGAACCAAAAGAAGTAATCATACCAAAAAGCAATGCACTGCAACATATAATCATGTTGAGGACTGTAATAAACAAAATAGAAACAAACAGAACATCAAAAAGAATCAATTAAACAAAGAGTTGGGTCTTTGAGAATATTAACAATACAGATTGACCTTTATCAAAACTAATGAAATGATGGAGTGATAACATCAAAATTAACGAAATTTGAAAGAAAAACCTGGACATAATAGAAACCAAGTAAATCCAGAGAATCATGAGGGCACACTTAAAAAAAAAAAAAAAAAAAAAAAAACCAACACCTTTGCTCTACACAATTTTCAAATCTAAAAGAAACGTACAGTTTTCTCTATTGTCATCACTTATGAAAGGTAAATTAAGATCAAATAGACAATTTAAGCAGACCTATAAATCCCAAGTGAAATAGAAGCACGTAATAAAAGACTAATAACCAAAAAACCTCAGGGAAAAATGTTTTTCTCCTATAATACTACCAGACTTTCAAAGAAGAATTAAGAAAGGAGTTGGATATAAGATTAAATTTAAAAAATCAGTAGGCTTTCCATAAACAATTTACAAAGAGACTGAGAAGAAAATAGTGAAACAAGGTCTTTCACAATAGCCTCAAATAATATAAAATACCTTAGAGTAATTCTAACAAAGCAAGTGAAAGACTTGTTTGATTAAAAACTTGAAGTCTTTGAAGAAATTGAAGAAAATTTCAGAAGATGCAAAGATCTCCCATGCTCATTTATCAGTAGGATTAATGTAGTAAAAATGGTCATTTGACCAAAAGCAATTAACAGATTCAATGCTAATCCACACCCATATTTTAACATAATTTTTTATATATCATGAAAGAATAATTTTGTCATCCTATGGAAAATGAAAAAATCAGAATAGCTAAAAGAAATCCTGCATGATAAAGACACCATTCCTGATTTTCAGTTATAGAGGTACAGTAATAAACTCTCAAGTTATTTGATAAAATATATTATTTTATCAATGGAATCAAATGATGCCACAAACAAAAATCTGCACAGCTATGGATACCTGATTTTTGGTAAATAACCCAGAAATATAGAAGGAAAATAAAACAGTATCTTCAATAAGTGGTGCTGGTCAAACAGGATGGCAATATGTACAAGAATGTAAATAGATTCATATTTGTCACCTGCACTAAATTCAGGTGTAAATGGATCAAAGATTTCATCATAAAACCATATATACTGAACATGAAAAACATGAAAGTAAGAATAGCCGTGAACTCATTGGCACAGGAAAATCTTTTCTTGACAGAATCTCTTTAGCACAGGCATGTAGATCAACAATTAATAAATGGGATCATGAAACTGACTCGTTTCTGCACAGCAAAGCACAAGCTTACAGAATGAGACCATTTTTTTTTCACCAACTCCACATCTGATAGAGGACTAATATTCAAAATATGGCTGAGGCTCTATAATCAACAATTGACAAATGGAACCTCATGAAACTGAAAAGCTTCTGTAAGGCAAAGGACACTGCCAATACAATAAAACTGCAACCTACAGATTGGGAAAAGTTCTTTACTAAACCTTTATCTGATAGAGGGCTAATACCCAAAAGATACAAAGAACTTAAGAAGTTAGGCTCATCCACCCAAGCTCAAGATCACTCAACCTTGATTATGACTTCCTGGTGCTACCTTTGGATTCTGCTTCCTCCTTCCTCCCTTTGTAGCCCTCATGAGCCTGTCCACCAACCTAGACTGTGGTCTCTGCTGGAACCAGAGACATGGTGGCCTCGCTGAAAGCCTGTGCCACATGGTGGCCCGACCTCACGTTCGACCTGTGCCAACTAGCAGCAGGCCTTGAGTCATGGGTCATCCCCAGTCATGATGGGAGTACAAGTGGAAGCAAACTGACTGTATGGGAAAGGGAGGGTCCTGGGCTGAGGGGGAGGGGTGACAGGATGTGCTTTCCCTCCACTGAGATATCACCTGCATGAGAACACCATTTACATTTACCCTTGGGATGGAAGAAGCCAAGCAGAAGTTCACTGGTGGAGAGGCCCAGAACAATTATATTGTGCCACCTGGGGATGCAAGTCTACAGGAGCTTCCTACTGGAACCCCTCCTACTTCTGGAACTTGATCATGGTCAAAAGAAATTATAAGACTGGGGGACTCTATCAGGGGCACAAGGGGTACTGGGATACCCCTTGAGCAAATGCCACCTGTAACCCCATAGCAATCTAATTCAACCAAAAAGGTAAAGAAGCCATGGGATGGGTAAAGGGAAAGACCTGGGGACTTAGGTGTACAAACTGAGATATGATGGTGGCCAAGGGGAGAGAAGGCTAGCCAAGTGGAAGAGAGAAAGAGAACAGAGTCACAGCTGGTTTGAATCTTGGTTTAACTCCTCCCCTTGGTTAACAACCCTCATACCTACCCCTAATCATTCTCCTGCTATTGTTGACATTTAGACTCTACATATTGAACAAGCTTATAGCCTTCATAAAAGAGAGAAGAAAATTTATTTTGACTTCCAGATAGAGATTTTCTAGTTTCCAGAGCTCATTGCTGTGGAGGCAATCTGTGGGTTAGAGAGCTCCTCTTGAAGGAAGCTGCTCACCTCAGAGCAACTTGAAAGTATTAGGTGACATCAACAGAGTGGGGACAGAGCTCCTCCAGCACTCTCCAGAAGTCCTCTGCTAGGGAACCAAATCTTTTCTGCATACCACAGGGAACATTATAAGCAGGCGTGGCTGAAATACCCTAGACTCTAATGCACAGTGTCTATCCATTAGGTTTACAGCACAAGCACTTCATTGACTAATCCCCCACTCTTTTCCTCTGTTGGTTACCAAATATGCATGTGGTACACACATAGTCGGGCAGGCAAAACACCCACACATATAAAATTAAATAAAAATATAAAAACAGGGGGGAAAATACACAACCTTCAACACATCCAGGTGCTCAAAGCTTCTTTTGCTTTCCTGCCTCTGGGATGCAGAGTATGGATAGAGAAGTTGTGGGCTAATGATAGATAACATTTTTCTTAATAGTGTCCAGGATGATCTCATCTTACATTAACTTTATCTTACAAGGTAAACATGTGGATGCAGTACATTATGCTTGCACTTGTACATACATACATTTCAGAATGTATTCAGAATGTATTCGGAAGTTTGTGTGTGTGTGTTTAGAAGTGTGTATGTGTGTATGTATGTATGTATGTACTTATGTATGTATGAGCATGGATTAACCTAACCCTCCCCTAGGAACACAATCTTCTAATGAACAGAAAGGGGAACAACTGAAGGAAAGACTGTAACACCTGCTGAAGCAGGAG
This sequence comes from Apodemus sylvaticus, assembly GCF_947179515.1. Classification (NCBI taxonomy): domain Eukaryota; kingdom Metazoa; phylum Chordata; class Mammalia; order Rodentia; family Muridae; genus Apodemus; species Apodemus sylvaticus. Next base: position 153,909,363 of record NC_067475.1, read on the forward strand.
GAACTGACCAACCAGTAGCAAAAGACCTTGGATATAAAGCTGTAGCATCACGTCTCTCTGTCAAACATGAGTTCACGGGCCAGGTTTGGATGGAGCCGTGTGAGTCCCCTGTCAACAATCCCCTGTTGTGATTATGGTCAACTTCATGACTCTCAGCCATATCCAGGGAAAGAACAATTCAAACAATCATCTGTCTCATCAAAAAAACTTCTGTTCAGAAAACAATATTTCATCTTTAGTCCTCATGGGGATCATATCCCTGTCTTCCTTTTTGAGGTATCAATTATATTCTGAATATCTTATCCTCTTTGTCTCCCCACAAATATTCCAATAATAAACTGAAACCTAACAATTGAAGTGTCAATTGCAGAGGACAGTGAGTCCTGCCTTCCTCCCTTTTCCCCTCAGGAACATTATATTCAGAGGAAAGTTTCCACCCTTGGGAAGTTTTTTTGTTTTTTTTTTTCCCATTTTTTCAAGCAGGGGTTTCTCTGTGTAGCCCGGGCAGTCCTGGAACTCACTCTGTAGACCAGGCTGGCCTTGAACTCAGAAATCTCCCTGCCTCTGCCTCCCAAGTCCTAAAGGCATGCACCACGACCACCCGGCTATATATAGGGAAGTTTTGCGTGCTTACATGTTGATTACAGGCTCTCTGCAGTATGCGTTGGCTGCCTATGAGAAGGCTGCTCTGATTATAAGAGATTGATCTTTTGAAATCAGGTAGGATTCTGAACTCTAGGAATAATCAAAGCCTTCACTGCAGTGCTGAGAATTCTCCACTAGACGGCAGGCATACAGTTTCCCAAATTGCTCACTTTCATCTTGTACCTTATCCAGGCCATGCATATGCAGTTTCTGAATTGTGACTGAGACATTGCTATGCTGATTTTTTTTTTTTTTATCTCCAAAATAATGTTTCTGGACCATTGGAGAAATTTTATGTTTTTCATAACATTTTAGCGCCTAACAGTTTTTAAAAACAGAGAAAAAAAATCAGAACAGTCTCTCCTCTCTCTGAACATTTTTCCCTTAGGGATGGAGGGACTAACCTAAGCTGAAAGGTGATGCTGGAGAGTTTTTAGAGCTGGATGAGGCTCAACAGCTGGCACAGTAGGCCCCTAACAGGGCTGTGCTCCAGCTGCCTTCCTTCTAGAGGTTTGAAAATCTCCAGTATGATCTAGAACAGGACAAGAGCCTTCTAAAGGTGGACTTGCTGCAGCAGAAGCACTATGTGCCAGGTGAGTGAGCCACCATTGATCCCCATCTCTAGGAACTAGGGTGTTCATGGGATGGGTTTCCTTCCTTAACTTTGATTACTAATGGTGTGTGGGCCCTGGATTTGTCTAATTCATGAAACAGGGGAACTGATTGTAGATCTGATTGCCTTTTCTTCTTTGAGGGCACCGTTGGAGGGAACTGAGGAGGCTGGGGGAAGTAGGAGACACCTTGAAGGCATGACATTCTTCACTCCAGGAACAAGTCCAACTCAGAAAAAGACACATTTTTGTACCTGTGAAATCACAGTGAGGCAAATATCAACCTACCTGTTCACCATCCAGCCATAATAATCCCACCATCCATGGAGCAAAGAATTCCTAAAAAGGGAGATTGAGATACAGAGGACCCACCACAGATTACTGGGAACCCTGGCATTCACCACCAAGTCATCATGGTGAGGGGCAAAACGTGGGCAAACATTCATTGGTGAGAAAGAACTCCTCTGTCAGTTTGCTGTGACAGGCTTTAGCAAGCTGATTGAATCTTTAGCCCTCCATATGTGGTAGAAAGTCTGAGCAAGAAGACTGTCTTAACATCAAGCTGCTATTCTGATGGTTGTTGCTATTGTTGTTGTTTTTCAGGAAGTGTGGCTTATTGGTTACACAAACCCAGACAGAAGAATAATTAAGTAAAGATCCCAGAAACAGAAAACTGGGGTGGGCAGTAAGTAGGCCATGAACACAAACTTGTGGCTGAGGGAGCCATTACACAATTTCATCAGCCTTCCATGCAGGTCTCCTTTGCCTGTCAATGGAGGAGAGATTGAGGAAAAACTGAGGCAGTAGATAGTACAGAAGCTTGGAGAATCAGGGACCAGAATGGTTTACTACACCAGCATTTTATTCACTGAAGATATAGCTACAGGTGGTAGAGATTCTGACCCTGTCCTTGCCTGTTAAAAGTAATGGAAGTGTCCTTGGATCAAAGACACAAATGTACAATCCCAGTATTCTTTTTTTTTTTTTTTTTTTTTTTACCTCATAGTTGGTTGTTGTTGTTGTTCATGGTGGTGGTGGTGGCGGTGGTGATGGTGGTAGATCCTTGTTTATTTCCTAGTATCTCTAGGAAAAATGCTTTCTTTGATCTGTATAACCTAGAGATAAATCAAATATCTTTAAGGTAAAATGGTAAAACTAATGATCACATGTATGTTTTTCTCCAGTGTTTTTGTTTCCTGTGTCTCCTTAGACATAATTTTGTAACACTAAAATGGGTGACAGAAGCTTTTTTTTGCAACATTTTAAAACATTATTTTATTGTATTCATATTAGTGTACATAAGAGACCAGATCCAGGTACATAAGACATAGGTGAAGTTTGAGGAAGAACTTGTTTTTTTAATATTTTTATTTTCTATATTCTTTGTTTACATTCCAAATGATTTCCCCCTTTCCCAGATCCCCCCTCCCCATATGTCCCATAAACCTTCTTCTCTCCATCCCTTCTCCAATCACCTCCCTCCTTTTTCTCTGTCCTTATATTCCCCTCCAATGCTAGATCAATCCTTTCCAGGATCAGGACCCTCTCCATACTTCTTCATGGGAGTCATTTGTTGTGCAATTTGTGCCTTGGGTATTCAGAGCTTCTGGGCTAATTAATATCCACCTATCAGAGATTGCATTCCATGTGTATTCTTTTGTGATTGGGTTACCTCACTTAGGATGATATTTTCCAGATCAAACCATTTGCCTAAAAATTTTGTGAATTCATTGTTTCTAAATGCTGAGTAGTATTCCATTGTGTAAATATACCACATTTTCTGTATCCATTCCTCCATTGAGGGACATCTGGGTTCTTTCTAGCTTCATAGCAGCCTTATTATAAATAAGGCTGCTATGAACATAATGGAGCATGTGTCTTTATTGCATGCCGGGGAATCCTTTGGGTATATGTCCAGGAGAGGTATAGCAGGGTCCTCTGGAAGTCTCATATCCAGTTTTCTGAGGAACCTCCAGACTGATTTCCACAGTGGTTGTACCATCTTACAGCCCCACCAGCAGTGGAGGAGTGTTCCTGAGTTTTTGACCTTAGCCATTCTGACTGGTGTGAGGTGAAATCTCAGGGTTGTTTTGATCTGCATTTCCCTAATGACTAATGATGTTGAGCACTTCTTAAGGTGCCTCTCGGCCATCCGAATTTCTTCAGGTGAAAATTCTTTGTTAAGATCTGAACCCCATTTTTTAATAGGGTTATTTGGTTCCCTGGGGTCTAACTTCTTGAGTTCTTTGTATATATTGGATATTAGCCCTCTATCAGATGTGGGGTTAGTGAATATGCTTTCCCAATTTTATGGTTGCCATTTTGTCCTTTTAACAGTGTCCTTTGCCTTACAGAAACTTTGTAATTTTATGAGGTCCCATTTGTCAATTCTTGACCTAAATCAGGGAATAGACAAGGCTGTCCTCTCTCTCCATATCTTTTCACTAAAGTGGGTGACAGAAGCTTAATAAATAGTCTGACTCTGCTCCTAATTATCATGTTTCCATTTTTCAAGGGTCCAAGTCCCAGCACCCACAGGGCAGGTAACAGGCAGTTGACAGCCATACATAAATTTAATTTCAGCAGATATGACCCCCTCAACTGGCCTCTAAATACATCAGACATGCACAGGGTTCAGAGACAGAAAGAGAGACAAGTCGGCATGCTGGCTAGCATGGAAGACAGGCAAGCAATCCCCCAATACACACACACACACACACACACACACACACACACACACAATTATTTATAAAATTGTCAGGAATTTGGCCAGCATTGGGGGTCAGGATTGCATACTCCTCAAGACTTACTGATAAGGGCCACATTTTAAGTTCTGGAGTTAAACTATGACTTTGAGTTAAGATCCTACAGGGAATATTTTCAGGGAAAATACAGTTAATTCTTTGACATAAACATTACTAAATTAATAGAAAGAGATTTGATTAACATTTTGTGATAAAATTGAAGATTTACCTTGAAAATATTTCTGATAAAATGAAAAAAAAAGATCCTACAGTTTTTTTCTAAAATCCTCAAATATCTGTACCAAGTTATTCCACCAGTCTAAGTTTAGGAATAAGGGATTTACTTAGGTATATGTCTTTATTGTACACTTATGCTGTTGCCATTAGTTGGGCTATTCAACTGTTGCAGGAGAGTTGCCTTGTCTAACATTCATGTCTTACGTGAGACCCAGGATGTTAGTGACCCAGATACATGTCTGTTTAAGCCAAGAAGGATGTCTCTTCCCAGGCAGGTACTGTGAACATACACTTTACCCAAACCCTCCTCAAAATGTAAGCTTTATTCCAAATAGATTTTATATTGGTGTAAATATCTCTCTTATGTTGAAGTCCACCCCCAGGGCAGCATATGAAAACAAATATATACTCTTAACTGCTTATACACAGATGCAGAAAATGGTTCTGAGTGGTCAGTGTTGGTTCAAGCTCATGGTGGGTAACTATACAACAAGGCAGTTCAGCTGACTTCTGTCATGATTTCTTTCCAAGGGTACAGAGCCTAACAGCATATGGAATCAGCTTGGGCATGAGAATGTTCCTAGTCACAGCAGAAAGAACATAAGAGAACATTTCCTTATGATATTAGAAACAGCACAAAATGGCATGCTAGGCAGGTAAGTTTCATAGTCCTTAACTGATCTGACCAGGGCCTTAGCATTTTACCTAGGCCTTAACATTCCATCTAGGCCTTAATATTTTACATAATCCTTAAGAGCCAGCATGTTTGCCATCTGACCCACCATATATGCATGTATGTAAGCATGTATGTATGGGTATCTTTTCTATATTCATTAGCTTATCTCTACATACTAGACAGGCCTATCATGTCCTGCCTCTGCCTCTGTCCCCCACCACCCAGCAATTCAATCAAAGGCATGGATTACCATGTTTCCTTCCTTTTCTTCCCTCCCTCCCTCCCTCCCTTCCTCTCCCTGTCTCTCTCTCCCTCCCACACTCTTTCTTTTTTCTTTCTCTCTTTCTCTCTTTCCCTTTCTTTCATTCATTCATTCATTCTTTCTTTCTTTTTTCTACCTATGTATTGAATTTGTTTATTTTTTAATTTTTTCATTCTGTGTATTTATTTTACATTGACCTCACAAAGATGAAAGCCATGATGAGAATGACAGTTATCTTTTCTGGTGACACCAGCAAGAGAAAAGCAACCATGTGACTTCATGGGTGATGTACATCACCATGTATCATAAACCAAAATGGCAGCAGAATGAATGTTCACACCCCCTCCAAAAAGTTTGTTTTTAATTTCTTATTAGTTTATTGTATATTTAATTTAATTTCAAAATATATCCATGTATGTGTGTGTGTGTGTGTGTGTGTACCTGTTTGTCTGTCTGTCTGTGTGAACTAGTGTGAGAACAGTCACCTGTATGTATATATATATGAAAGCTGAGGCATGTTGTTATGGTTTGCATAGGTTCCACCCAGGGAGTGGCACTACTAGAAGGTAAGGCCCTGTTGGAGTAGGTGTGGCCTTGTTAGAGTAGGTGTGGCACTGTGTGGATGGGCTTAAATACCTCCATCTAGCTGCATGGAAGCCAGTGTTCTGCTAACAGCCTTTAGATGAAGATGTCGAACTCTCAGCTCTTCCTGTACAGTGACTGCCTGGATGCTGCCATGTCCCTGCCCTGATGATACTGGACTGATGCTCTGAGCCTGTAAACTAGCCCCAATTAAATATTGTCCTTTATAAGAGTTGCCTTGGTCATGGTGTCTGTTCACTGCAGTAAAACTGGAACTAAGACGGAAGTAGGAAAAAGAAGGAAAATAAAACAAAAACAAAACAAACAAACAAGACAAAGCATGTTACCTGACACCAGGAAACACCAGCATAAAGTAGTTGGTCTCCTTGGCCATGCTCTCCCCCTAAGGACTGTATGCCAGAGAGCTTTGAAAACAGGCAAGATCACTCTTGAAGAGGGAGGCTTCAGTGGAACTACATGACTAAAGAATCAATGAGTGGAGCAAGGAACAGGAACAATTAGGGAAAGGTAGCCTCTAAACACATTATCAGGGGAGGGAGGCAGAGAAGTCAGGTCTGTTTTATGTCATTTAGGTATCATATTAAAAACACTTAACCTCTTGGGGTTTGTTTTGTTTGTTTGTTTGTTTGTTTGTTTCTGTTCATAGCTGCCACCACTCTCTACTTGCCCTCTTTTGGAAGATTGAAAACAGAGATAGAGCAAATTAAAAGTAAGTTGAAATGTTTGAAGTTCCCATTTGTGTTTTATGTCCAGGAATATGTTTTCACAGTGATTTGTTTTAAATGCTTTTACTTTGTCAGAAAATAATTATTTTAATTTTTTAGAGGGTCTCTTTTTGACCAGGCATAGATCTGATCTATTGGGAGATGGTCTGATCCTTCTCTTCCAGCTGCTAAGTGTTGGGATTACAATCATGGGCAACATACCCAAGTTTATAGAGAACTGACAGGATGGAACCTAGGGCTTTTGAGACACCCTAGGCCAGTGCTTGTCATGCCCCTCATAAGACAAATCGCAAGTACTTCTTTTGCTTGTTCGTGTGTGTGTGTGTGTGTCTATTGTTTTTTTCCAAGTTATTTATATTTATGTTTCTGTATATCTGTTGTCTTTCTTTTTCTTTCTTTCTCTCTCTCTCTCTCTCTCTCTCTCTCTCTCTCTCTCTCTCTCTCTCTTCTTTCTTTTGCATATTTTGCTCTATATAACCCAACTTACCCTTGAACTGCCTACATAAAACAGTCTGTGATCTCTGAGTATAGTTGAGCCAGAACTGCATCATCATCATCAAAATCATCATCATCATCATCATCATCATCATCATCATCTTCATCATTTTACATTTATTTCTTCCCACCAAAATAGAGAGGAAAAAGCACAATAGCTAGGAAGCAAATAAAATTAGATCATTAAACATGAAGTTGTATGAAGTGTTATTCTACACTTTTCCTATCTCTTCACCTTGCCAGGCTAGAGTCAAGTTCAATAAGGTCTTCTTTTCCCATGTATTCCACCAAGCCCTTTCACTTGGGTGTGGTTTCGCTGGATAGTGAACAGGGACAGTAGGAATCTTGTTCATCCATTCACTTGGTTCACTAATTAGGAGACAAGGCACTTGGCTATCTTAAGAGAGTCCTAGTTACTCCCACTGTTACCAGCACTTCATTGAGTTACTTCTTTTTGACATTTAGAACACTGGGCAGAAATCAAATCAGCTTAGACACCTGTTGCAGGCTGTCACACAAAGTCACAGCCTCTGTTAGGGTCCAGCAGACATCACAGGCAGCTCTGGGCGACTCCTGGAGCAAGAGGCAGGGCATGGACGGTGTGGACCAGTGTGAACCAAGGAAAAGAAAAGAGGGAGGAGTTAAGTTTTCATCCCAAAAGGTCTCAATACACAGATGTGACCTCCCATGTTCACTGCCAGCCACAAAGACAAACCCCCCTCTTCACTGCTGTGTGTCTCTTGCTCCCTCTTCTCCACATAGCATGGAGGTAGCTGGGCTGTGGCAGTAGCACTGAGACTGACTGCCATTCCTACTTAAGGCCACACCAACCTGACTTCCACAGGCATCTCACTGACCTTCAGTGATCCTTCTACACAGCCCTCCATGCCTTCCAACATTCTCTGAACCTCACCCATCCCTATGTGCCAGTCAGCTGTATGGGTTCCCACAGGGCACACGAACCAGAACACAAGGTGAGATGGCTCAGGTGGTAGAGGTGAGTCAGGTGAGGGAGAGGGCCGGTAGGCAGAAGCAGAGGAGCAGAAAAAAACATGAGACACATAGGGCACAGGCTGCCAACACCAGCCATGTCTGAAAAACTACCTCCCTAGCCCTGTGGAGTTGTTTCCAGGCTGGTTTTATTCTGGGTGGGGGGAGGGGGCACAGCATTTTCTCATTCTAAGAAATCCATCTCTCCTGCCAGTGGGGAGGTGGAGAAAAGGTAGAGATTAAGGGTGGTTTTTCTCCATTGGTTTTTGTTCCCTGAGACTAAGAGTCTTCTCAAACATAATTCTGTAACAATAAAATGGATTAAAGAAGCTTAAGGAATACCCTGTTTCAGGTCCTTCCTGTCAAGTTCCTGTTTTTTAAGGCTCCAAGACCCACCACCCACAGGGCAGGAAACAGTCAACTGACAGCCATACATAACTTTAATTTCAGCATATCTGACCCATTCATCTGGCTTCTGAATGCATGACATACAGAGGTCATAGACAGAAAGATAAGTGCACAAATAAGGTTTGAGACTTGAACTCTGACTTCAAGTTAAGATCCTTTGTGTGTTCTCATGCCTTCAATCTATAAAGATCTATTCCAAGTTATTCCACCAATCTGCATTTAGGGATTAAGGAATTTCTTAGGAAAACTGTATTCTTAGGAACTCGTCCCATTAGTTGGGGTATTCCACTGTGGGAAGGGACATGTCTGGTCTAACATACATGTCTTATTCAGGAAAGCTCTTTATATCAGTGCAGGAATTTCTCTTATGTTGGGGTTCATCCCTGGAGTAGCTTATAAAAGCAAATGCATACCATAAAATCTTATACACAGGTACAGGAATTGTTGCTAGGTAATCTGTTGAAGTCCATGCTTATTGTGGGTAACTATACAACAAAGCAGTTCAAATGACTTCTATCATGATGGGTTTCCAAGGGCAAAGAACCTAACAGAATATAGAATCAACTTAGACATGAGAATGTTTACTAGTAAGTGAAGAAACAACACATAGGAAAGTTTTTTATACTATTAGAAACAGAACAAAATGTCAGGCTAGCCAGGTAAAAATTATCTAGGCCTTGTCTTCTTATACCTAGGCCATAACATTTTACCTAGGGCTGACATTCCATCTAACCTTTAATATTTTACCTAGTCCTTAAGAGCTAGAAGCTTAATACTCTGAGCCACCATACATGCATGTGTGAATATATGGATGGATAATTTTTCTACATACATTTATTTATTAGAAACAAAGTCTCTCTACTTGGTTTCAAAATATACTATAGTGGCCTCTCAAGTCCTGCCTCTGCTGTTCTATAGCTAAGAGCTGACATATATTACAATGATACTTTCATTCCTTTCTTCCCTTCTTCCTTCCTTCCTTCCTTCCTTCCTTCCTTCCTTCCTTCCTTCCTTCCTTCCTTCCTTCCTTCCTTCCTTTCTTTCTTTCATCCCAGTAAGGATTTGTGTTTGTTTGTTTTTTAATTTTTATTCTCTGAATTTATTGTACATTGACATCACCAAGATAGAACACACCATGTGAATGGCAGGCATCTTTTCTGATGACCCTAACAAGATGGAATCAACCTTGTGATTTCAAAGCCATCTTAGGTGATGTAACCCATCTTGTAACATAAATCAGAATGGTAGCAGAATGCTTACCCAGAAATTTGGTTTGGCTTCAACTTCTGTTAGTTTATTTTCTACTCAATTTCAAAATGTACTCATTTGTGTGTGTGTGTGTGTGTGTGTGTGTGTGTGTGTGTGTGTGTATGTGTGTGTGTGTGTGTGTGTGTACACGTGCACATGGGCCTCTGTGCATGTCTGACTGTGTGCATTGACGACACAGACACTTGTATGTCTGTATGTGTAATAGTTCAGGCATGTGATGAAGGTGTGCTGGGTTGATGGTTTGGGGGGTAACAAAGATAGCTCCATGCCATTCAATTCTTGTTATTTGTTTATGTATATTTGTATGCATGCATGTATACACATGTATGCATGTATGTGTGTATATGTATATATGTACATATTGTGTATGTATGTGTGTATATGTGTTTCTGTATGTTTTCTTATGCATAGTTACCTACTTATTTTTTAATTATTTAAAATATATTTTCTTGGCAAAGGATTCCATCAACCAGACATACTTTGAATTTAGAGATCCTACTGACTCTTCCTCCACAATGTTGGAAATAGAGTGCACCACCATACCCACTTTGGTATTTTTTCTGTCTTAAGTCCAGGAAGGGTTTTTGTTATTTTGTTTTTGTATTCCTTATTTTATTGCATTTATATTTATTTGCTAAATCTCTCTCAGTGTGTATGTGTGTGTGTGCCTGTATTTCAGTCTGTCTTTCTGTGTCTTTATATATGGAGGGGCATGTTTTTAATATCAAGCTATGAACCAGACACTTTCTAGATGACAGTTTATACCTTCTCAGTAACCATTTAAAACAAACACATACACACACACACACACACACACACACACACAGAGAGAGAGAGAGAAAGAGAGAGAGAGAGAGAGAGAGGGGGAGAGAGAGGGAGAGAGAGAGAGAGAGAGAGAGAGAGAGAGAGAGAGAGAGAGAGAGAGAGACTTTAAAATTAGCACCCAGCTACCTCTTTGCCTATACCAACACCTAACAATGTATATATCTTGCTTTATTCTGTGTATTATAGCAGCATCCCAGGGTATGTGCACTGCAGAAATTTATAGCTCTAATTGCCTATCTAATAAGGGAAGGAAGTCAAAACTTAGATATAAAGTGCAGAAAAATCCTTTAATAAAATACAACATGCTTTCATCACCAAAACTCTACAGACCATAGGGCTAGAGGGAAGATGTCACTATAAAATAGAAGCCAGAATCAATGTTGCTTTGTTTTGTTCTGTATGTAGATAGATTTTGTTTTTGTGTAGCTCTGACAGCTGTGGAGATTGCTCTGTACTAGGCTATCCTCAAACTCACAGAGATCCATCAATATCTGCCACTACTGCCACCACCAATACCACCACCACCACTACCACCACCAATTCCACCCCTGCTAAAAGCTAGAGCCATAAATCATACAAGATGAGAATCCTAGCCAAGCACACAGATTTTATCCCAGCACTCAAAATGCAGAGGTAGGCAGATATCTTTTTTCCAGGCCTGACTGGTATACACCAGAAGTTCCAGGATAACCAGGGGTTTTAGAAAACAAAAACAGACAATCAAACAATAAGAACAAAACACTGTCTGAAAAAAAAAGTAAAATCAAACAAAACAGAACAAGTTAAAACATAGGAAAACAAAATTACAGAACTTGGGATACAGAGGGAAGGGAATCTAAGAGTTTGAGTCCAGCCAAGTCTACAGAGTGAATTTCTGTACTATACAGAAAAAGTCTGTCTGGAAAAAAACATGAACCATGGATGGAGGGAAGGAGAGAGGAGGGAAGGAGGGAAGGAGAGAAGGAGGTAAGGAGGGAAGGAAGAAAGGAGGGAAGGAGAGAAGGAGGGAAGGGAGGAGGAAAAAAGAGGAGAGGAGGAGTGAAGGAAGGAAGGAAGGAGGACGGAGGGAGGGACAGAGAGAGAGGAGGGAGAGAAAGAGAGAGAGGAGAGAAAGAGCGCGCAGGAGACAAAAGGAGTGGTGTCCACTGAACTATTGCTGTTCTCCAAGACTCATTTAAGAAGAAAATTTGCCTTTGTGTCCCTTGAGGATTTTTGGAGTACCTAAAACACAGTAAATATATTTAAACCAGTAGATTCTCCTCAGAAGACACATGGAAATTTGAAACGATTTCTGCCCCTTTTCATAGTAGACTACTGAGGAGAGATTAAGGAAAGCTGTAGCAATGGATGCTATAACAGCTTGGAAATTCAGGTACCAGAATGACTTATAACAACAGTAGCTATTTTGCTGGAGATATAGATGCAGATTCTAGAGATTTTGAACCCACCTTTGCCTGCTAAAAGAAAGACGGACAAAGTGATTAAGAAATTTCCAAATCCCAACATGTTTTTTGTTGTTCCTCATGTGAGTAATGCTGCGAACTTCCTTCCTCCATTTAGTTAGCTCTCTGTCTTTAGGGATACGTCATCTCCCTATGTAGACTGAGTTCACTGTAGGAAACTGGGTTGGGGGAGAAGCATTCTCCTGTCTCTTTGTGCATGCTGAAAGAGGAACAATAGAAAAGAGACAGCAGGTGTAGGAGACATGGTGGTCTATACTGCTATCCATATCTGACAGCTTGCTTGCTTTGTATCATTTCTCCCTTGCTTGATATCTCTTTCTGTCTCTGTTTCTCTGTCTGTCTGTCTGTCTCATATTAATTGACAGATGCTTGATTTCCCTTTCTCAAAGCATAAGAACCCAACTTAACTCTGGGTGGTGAGCAGAGGAGATCTGAGCCCTCCCTGTAAAACCTGTTCACTGTCTTATCGCCTCTCAGTTCCTTGTCTGATTATTCTGTCCTCATGGAGACAGTTCAGGATCTCTCCCCTTCTTACATACTGCTCCCCTGGATTGACAGCCCTGGGTCTCTACAAGCCAGGAAAAAATGGTCTGAAAGGGCAGACAGAATGTGTGTATTCCCACCAAAAGGTACATTCCAACTCCTCCTTACATACCACTCAACTCTACACCAGTTTGCTTTTCTCCAAGGGGCCATGCCTCAGGTGAAAATATCAGTGAGATTCCCAGTTTTCTAGCACACTGCATATGAAGGCTGGCTGATCCTTTTCAAGACCAAAGAGGGAAGAGCAGTTTTGCCCACTTTAAATATTTTCTTCAAAACCCCAGGAGCTGCAACAGGTCTAAACACAGCTCTAAGAAGTGAAAATGGAGACAAAACTGAAATCTCAAACACAGATATGAGCCCTAATTGACAATACAGGAGAAGGGAATCTTGTTTTTATGCAATGGAGTCTGAACTGGGTATATAAACCAAATGGATGGCAAGCCTGAGGTATGTTTGGGTGGGTGAGGAGGATATAGGCAGAGCCTTCAGATGGGAAACTTTGATCAGAATATAGTATAAAAGATACCATTTCTATTATTAGAAAAGAAAAACCTTCCTCAAAAACAAAAAAAAAGCAAAATTTTTGTAAATGTAAGGGTTCCTTCTCTGCCTATCAAACCATGCCCAACTAGCTAGATAGTGTGCCATTCTGCCCTAGTTGGACTATCAATTTAAGAAAAGGGCAAACCCTTTTCTTAACATATGGTATATGGTTATGTGCAGACATCACCATATTAGGTAAACTTTCATATATATATTTATATATATACATGCATATATTCTCAGGGTGTCCTACATTCTACATTCAACCCTTTAAGCATCAGGTAAATTCTATAGGTAAGCTTTACAAATTCAATGGTCCTACAGAGTGTGTGTGTATAGTTAATACCAAAGCTTTATTTGGTGACAAAAATAGTTTAAAACGTCAATAGACATTCCTAGAATTTTAAGATACTTAAATTTTTGTGCAATCTGTATTTATCTAAACACTTAACATTAATTAAAAATACCAAATCTTGTAAATATTGTTCAGATTTGGCCTTGTAGTTGCTGAGCTAGCAGGAGGTTGGTTGAGAGTTAGTAGAGTCCCCTTTCTGTTAGGGTGTTTTATTAACTCCATACTATTTCCAAAGATCTAGGAATGATTGTATTATTTTGTTCAAGTAGTTACTGCCAGGTAGGTCCATCCTGAATTGGAGCAATGTGGAGGGTATGTGTGTCACAATACGATGACCTCAAAGAACAGAAACTTTGAATACATTCACCCTAAAACCACGATTAATTTCATGCAGAAAACTTGCCACTGGAGAGACATGGCTCTGAAGTTAAAAGCACTGGCTGCTCTTCATGTCCCAAGACAACTGACAATCATCTCATAGTCTCTGCGGGCACCAGATATGCTCAAATAGTTGAGAGATATTTAGACATCCCCCGACACACAGGGAAATGGAGGTGGAGGTGGGAGTTGCATGGAAGTCCTGAGGGAGAATGTAGCTAGCTCAAACAAATAAATAACTGGAAACTTCAATCACTTACTTATTTTTTTGAGTGTACAGTGGAAGAGGTAAAATGGGTACAGTACTTAGGGTACAACCTGTGGGTCAACAAGAAGTCAGTCTTACTCTGCTGGGATGATATGTGCCTGGGAAGGATGGCAGTCAGTCGAGGTGGGCTGTTATGTTGTCCTGGTGCTTTATCAAAAAGACTTTGATCCCAGCTTCCATTCTGCTCCCCAGTGCAGTCTGGGAACCCTCGTGGATAGAAAGGGAAGCCATGTCAAGCAAATGAACAAGTAGAAATGTCCATTAATTTGGGCCCAACAAAGCAAGCTTACATTACACAAAAGCTAATAGCCTGAGACTCATTCCTGGCTAAAGGAAGAGAACAAAGTATAGCACACATTGACATTCAAGTAGGTCATCTCATAGTTCACACTCACCAGCCTTTGATGGTCACATCACTTAGCCACATCCTGTAGCACCTCCTTTTGTCCCAGATAATTAATCTAGTCATGGTGGCATAAGCCTTTATTACCATTATTTGGATCTCCAGGTTTGAGGTCATCATGTTCTATGGAGTGAAAAGAAATAGACCATTTTAGTCTAACATTCATTGATCTAATTGATTCTGTTATGAGGGAAAGGTTACACAACACCCTCACAGTTTAATCAGAAACAAAAGAAAATGAAAAATCAACCAACTGGTTGACTGTCCTGTCTGCTGTTCTACCTCATTTTATATTTGTCAATAAGTAATCATTAAATATTAAAAAAATCATCAAATGAGGTACAAGAAGAACAGCCTCTGGTTCTGGAAAGACTCAGTGTAGCAGTATAAGGCAAAACCAGAACAGGGAATTGTGAAGAACAGGGGGAGGGAAGGGGGCTTATGTGACTTTCGGGAAATGGGGGACCAGAAAAGGGGAAATCATTTGAAATGTAAATAAAAAATGTATCGGGGGGGGGAAATAAACATAACAGACATAAAAAAAAATCAGTCCATCTTTACTATTTACTCTTTAACATCAATGTGTACTATCATGTCAAATGAATTTTGGTTTTAAAAAATGGACAACTGTTTGACCATGAGTAAATATAGCAGGAAGTCCCAAATAATGCTAGTAATGGAAAGGAACATTGACAACAACCATGCAACTAGTTGACTTGCCTCTGAGAATAAGAAAAGGAAAGGAAAAGCTCCTAAATCATTAACCTCATTTAAATAAAAATGCAAGCACCATTGCAGAGTACACTGGTTCTGCTCAGAGAGGGGTAAAAAACAGTGAAGTATCCCTGCCCTTTCCCTCACAATACTGTAGCATAGAAGGCTGAGGGACAGAGTTCAGTGGAAAGATTATACACAGCTGGAGATCTGAGTGTCCCACCCAGAGTGACACTGAACCTAGGCCTTACAGGTTCCCACTCCTCTCACTGCCCCCTTGATGAGACATGAGTTTGGGTGAGAAAAGCCAATCATCAAAGCCCTGGTTATTTCTGGGCCAGAAGGGACAAGACACCCCTCCATCACATAAGGAGAGAAGGCACAGCAAGACACATGGGCTATGCACTAGTGGTGCAGAGGACAGTCTGAAGATTTTCTACTCTCCCTCCACCCACCACCACCCTCTGAGAGGACACACCTGGGCCTTGATGGGAGGATGGGTGTGTGGTGGAATTTCCCACAGGAGAAACCCACCTTTGGCCCTGCCTGGCAATACCTCACTCCTACTTGGCCAAAACTGAAGAACCCCTGCAGTGGGAAATGGTGGTCCACAAATGCAGTCCATGGAGGCTCCAGTAAGCCATCATCAGGAGATGGAGGACACAAGAAAGACACTGTCCTCAGTAATGAACTGGTTGAGGAGGAATGATGACAGTCCACCATGGCTCAGAATTAGAGAGAACCACACACTGTCACATCATCAAATGCAAGAATAGAGAAGTCCAACACAAGAGACTAACCCTTGTGTTGAGGGCAGGTAAATGGGTCGGGAGTTGGGGGTGGGGATAGAGAGCCAGAAAGATCGGCTGGGACCACTAGAATGTCCAGATGTGCAGTGGGGTTATCATACACTGGGCAGACTGTATGGACCCCACCCATTTACCTCATCACCTCTCTTGCACTCCCTCTTCAAAGTTCTTTTCAGCTTTCTTCTATGTTGAGTGTTGGTCTCCTGCTGGTATTTAGCCTGAGACAGAGTTTATGATCTAGTTTGTGCTGCATTCCAAGCCAACTGACTCAGGAAGACCTGCCAGGTGGACCCAGGGACCTCAGTCCACCCACTTGCTTTGTCAAAACAACTTTGGAGTCCCTACTGCTTGGCCCCAGGTAGTGAGTTTTCAGTAGGTCCACACTTTCCAGGCTATGCCTTGTTGCAGGAAATTGGTGTTGGGCTCCTTCCCTGTACATTCACAGATACTGAATGAACAATAAAGTTAGTTTCTTTACCTTCAATGACTAATTTTTTAAGGGTTATTTATTTATATTTATACTAGTATACTGTAGCTGTCTTCAGACATACCAGAAGAGGGCATCAGATATCATTACAGATGATTGTTAGCCACCATGTCCTTTCTGGGAAATTGAACTCAGGACCTCTGGAAGAGCTGTCAGTGCTCTTAACCATTGAGCTATCCCTCTAGCCTAATATTCTTAAATTCAGTGCAGTGCCAAGTCTGATCTTAGATTGCAGTTCCAGAATGGCAAACTGCACCGTGCACATGGGGGCACAGGGCAGGCGCTCAACTCTGATCTGCACATGTTGGAGAGCCCTGTCCATTGTAATGTGATGAGGTGAGATGACTAAGGCGACCTGGGAACATGAGCCAGCGACCTGTTTTGAGGGCACAGGTAAGGAGGGGAGATTTTTCCCCCTTCACCTTCACATAGTCCCCAGGAGGCAGGGCTCAGGACACACACAGGGCATGGCGACAGGGTCAAAGCACATTCCCTTCCCTGATCACATCTGTGGACAGAAAATGCTGTGTCCAGTGGGCTTGCGCCAGAGCTCTCCACCTCCAGAAGGGGAAGACAGAGACAGCTGTGACAATGACCAGGGATGCTCAGCCTGATGAATGGTGCAGCTGTGACAGAAGGATGGGGCACGGGCAGATGGAGATGGGAGTGAAAACAACCACCCCTGAAGTGGGGCACCTGTCCCTGTGTGTACGCAGACATTCTTCTGCGCATCTGCCTGCCGTGAACACTGCCAACTCTTCTCTGTGGCATTAGGAAAGCAAGAACATCATACACACCAGACCCTGAGTGTGACAGATGAATGAGGAAAGAGAAATGACCGATGGCCACCTGCTGGAATGATGATTCCCTTCTACCACCGGAGGGGAGAGGCAGACCGGGCTAAGGATATTGGGGGAGGAACAGAGAAGGCCACATGTCAAAACCGGAAGTAACCTGTCATAGTCCAGAGGAGACACACAGGGCCTATTGGCCACGGAGCAGAACAGCTCAAGTGGGTACAGCAGGGCTCACTGGTGGGCAGGGCGGCAGAGGGCCTCGGACACACGGCAGTGAGGTGCAATGTCTGCACGGGGTCAGAAGACCAGGAGCAGGCAGAGTGTTTCATTTCCAAAATAAAAGTTCAATAATGTTATTACATGCCATTATACATGTAGCCACTGTAAAGTAGAAAACCTTTGTATAAATCAAATGAAGAGATTAAATTATGTGATAATTCTGGTTACCCTTCCCTGCTTTGCATCTATAACATTGTTAATTAGAATGGTTCCAATGGAGCTGGGGAGATGGATCAGCAGTTAAGATCCCTCTCTCTTCCAGAGGACCTGGTTTCAATTCCTAGCACTTGCATGACTACTAATAACCATCTGTCACTCCAGTTCCAGAAGATATAATGCCCTCTGTTGACCTCCATGAGGTTAAATATCTTGGCAAAAATTAAAAATAAATAATCTTATAAAAAGAATGATTCATCTGGTCCTGTGGTTTTTTGTTTTGTTTTCTTTTGTTTTTTGTTTTTTTGTTTTTTGTTTTTTGTTTTTTGTTTTTGTTTTGCTTGGGAGACTTTCAATGACAGCTTCTATTTCTTTAGGGCATATGGGATCAGGAAGGGAAGTGGGAGGGGGTTGATAGGAGAACACGGGGAGGGGAGATGGCTTATGGGGCTTTTGAGGGGGGAACCAGGAAAGGGGAAATAATTTGAAATGTAAATAAAGAATATATCTAATAAAAAAACAGGAAAATAAATAAATAAAAGAATGACTCAAAAGAAAATTCAAACTATTTGCTCCAAATACAGTGTTTGTGTGTGTGTATGTGTGTGTGTGTGTGTGTGTGTGTGTGTGTGTGTATTTGTGTGTGTGTAGGCTTGTTCCAATTCAATTATATTTATGCTTCTATTTTTGGTCCTTTCTTTGTTTCTTTGTTTCTTTGTTTCTTTCTTTCTTTCTTTCTTTGTTTCTTTGTTTCTTTCTTTCTTTCTTACTTTCTTTCCTTCTTTCTTTCCTTTCTTTCTTCCTTCCTTCCTTCTTTTCTTCCCTTCCTCCCTCCCTCTGTTTCTCACTCTCTGTCTTGTCTCTGTTTTTTTCTCTCTGTCTGTCTGTCACTCTCTCTTTCTCTCTCTCTTTCTCTCCTTCTCTTTCGTTCTTTCTTCCATTCTTTCAAGAAAGGACTGAACTCTCTATGCAGAACAGAACAACTGTTATCTCTGAGCACTGTTTCAGGACAGTCAGAACTACATCATCATCATCATCATCATCATTTTACATGTGTATCTTCCCACCAAAAGTAAAGGAAAGAGGAGTCAACTTGGCTAGCAGATAAAATTAAATCATTAAAAACTCAAGTATGATATTTCCTCAGAAAACTGAAAATGGCCATCAGCATGAAAGCAGCTTCTCTATCACCCTAACCTGACCTTACCACCACTTCTGCTTATTTCCAGCTCTTGAGTGCAGGAGTTACTGAATTTTTGCAGTAGAGTTCAACATGGCAGGGAGGGACACACCTGGGGTATGAAAACATGCAAGATCAACTGTCAGGATTGGGGCAGAAAAAAGAAAGTGGAAAAAAACTGATCAAGGAATCAATAACTTGCAAATGGGCTTGGGTATTGGTAATGGGAAAGGAATTTCCATCCTTGGTGGTTAAAAATAGAAGATACAGCCACATTGGAAAGTTTAAACTTTACATGTCCTGTTCACCTCTGATGCCTCAATGTAGTGGCCATAAAAACAGGCCTCTGAGCTGGCATAGTGGTACAAGCCTTTAATCCCAGAAGACACAGGCAGATCTCGAACTGGAGACTAGCCTGCCACATATAGTGAGTCTCAGACTCGCCAGGGATATACAATGAGACCCTGTCCTTAAAAAATCAAACAAAACAAGAAAAGGAAAAAAACTCCCACAAACCAACAAAAACACAAATCGTGCCTCTGATATCCAATCTGGGCAGCAGATCTGATTGTCAATCTGGGCAGCCAGGCTTCTGCATCTCCTCCTCCCTAACCTCACAAGGAGGCTGCACTTGTGAACTCTTCTTCTCATCAGTGCCAGATGGAGCAGCACAGGCCTATTTATATGAGACAGGAAACTCCCTTCACCCATGCCTTTGACTGGACACCCGGCACTGATTGACTAAGTCTGTCGTACCCTATGTTAAAGACTGGTTCTTTTTCTTGCCTTCTCTCCTTTACAGAGGTCAGGCCAGCATCCTACTCTTGGGTGTTACCTGCTTCCTCTCCCTCTCTTCCTGAAACCCTTGCATTAATTCATCCAATGATCTTTCAGTATATCTCAACTTTTCTAAAAACTGGGTGGACAAAATAGTGCTTCATGAGCAAATGATCACCTCTTGATGAACAACTGATTGCTCCTAATCTACTGTTGGGCAAGTGTCCCAGATAGACATGCAACTGTGTTGATAACAAAATGAATTCTAGCAGGAATGAAGACATCTGTCCTGAGTGTGAAGAAGCTGAAGGTTCTGTTCAGGTCAAATGTCAAAGATAGCTCAGGGTAAAATCATAGGCAACATGAATTCTCTGGGATATCTCGAGGAACTAAAAGGATATTAGCCCCCCACTAAAGAACAGAGATAGTAATAACAGAGAGAGGTCACTGCCTCTCTCCTGAAGCTTCCAGAAAGACACTGTGATACTTGAGTCAAGGACCTGTATCTAGAAATTAGGAGTATGGCTTAATAGTTAAAAGCCCAAGTTCTAGGGACAAATAGTTTAGGTATGAATTTCAGCTCCTTTGTTTTCTGGTTATGTGAACTAAAGAAAATTATTTAATATTTCTATGCAACCTTTTCCTTATTTGTAAAATGGGAGTTTATAATAGAGTAATAGAATGTATGTGATTTCAGTATTGTAAGTATTACATTTTGGAAGATGCTTAGAATGCTTACCTTTTATGCAATAAGCTCTAGACACTGGTTATTTCACCATTACTAATAATTCATTTAAAGAGATACTTGCTTAGCATGGGGAAAGCACTAGCCTTGATCTCAGACTGCCAAAACATAACAGCAGACACCTTGATTTTTGAATAATCTACTGAAAAAGGATGCTGCACCTCAAACCACGAATATCAGTAATCTTTATTAGGTTAAAATATCATAATCATGTACAACAAAAACTATTTTATGTTTGAACAAAAAAGAGACAAGAGTTATTTGGGCTACTACAGATTACAAAACAGGATATTCAAAGGGCTGTTTGGAGCCAGGCAGATGGTGGGCACCTGCAGTCCTAGCTCCTTGGAATATGCTGAGGTATTAAGCCCAGGAGTTTACAGACCAGCCTGAGCAACATAGTGAGACTGTAATGGGATCTGTTGCCCTCTGCTGTTAGTTTGAATGAAGTTCACATACACAAAATCAATAAACCTTTTAAAAACAACCTATTCTATCAGTAATCTAATTTTCAGGGGGTTGTTAGTGCCTTGCTAGCAAGTTGGAGACATTCCAGATTAGTTTTTGGTTCATTTTTGTTTTTGTTTTTTTGCTTTTTTGGATTTGGTTTTTTCGAGACAAGATTTCTCTGTATAGCCCTGGCTGTCCTGGAACTCACTCTGTAGACCAGGCTGGTCTTGAACTCAGAAATTCGCCTGCCTCTGCCTCCCAGAGTGCTGGGATTACAGGCGTCCACCATCGTCATCACCCAGATTAGTTTTTAAATTTAGCTTTCAGAGGTCACTGTTGATGTATAAAGAGTGACAGTCTGCATGGCTGCAAAGAATAGTGAATGTTCTTTAAATGATATATATTGCTTCTCCTACTACTAATATCAGCATTTTCTAAATATGGCTTGAGCAGCTTTTAGCTTTTTGTTTTGGATATTTTGTTATTATTATTTGTCCCTGTCTCTCTGAAATTTGATTTTATATTATTTACAAAATATTTTGTTATAATTATATAAGGTCAAAATCATTTTTCCACAGGTCCTCGATTTGTGTGTCTCTGTTTGTCTGCCATGTAAATCCTAAGTGCACTACTTTGCCCTTTTCACGGCATTGCTGTCTGGGGTTAAGCCAGCAAGTTTTTGTTGTTGTTATTTGATGCCTTTTTGTTTCTGAGCCTCCATCATTTGCTGCGTGGAGAAGTGCAGTTCTCAAAAATTTTTTGCTCTTTTTTTGGTGGGGGGAGGAGGCTCTTTGTCCTGCTTTTTCTGTTGTTCTTGGTTTGGTTGCTTGAATTGTTCACTTTTGAGTCCCAGCTTGCTCATTTTGTCCACAGAAGATCCAGCTTGTTGTTCCCTATAGCATCTGCCACTCTCCGTTTCTGTGGACTGATGTGGTGTTCTTGTACTCTCTTCTGGCTGGGACCTACACCATGCCATTTGAGAAATGGACACTCATGGGGAATAGTCATTCATTGCAAGTGGTGGCCACACTCCTCGTTCTGCCAGCAGGCCCCTGCCTCTCCTCCCTGTCAATGTTAACGATGTGTAGAAGGCTGGGGTATGGCTATTCAGCCCAAAGACAGTGATCCTCTACACATCTTGGTGTGGTTCATGGGGTCCCTGTGGACATTAGGTGTTCTGTTGTCCTCATGCAGTTCACTCAGATCTTGTGTTCCATTAAAACTTCTTCCCCAAGCCTGGAAGCGTGGTTGATTGATCCATTGTGGTACATGCCCTTCCCATCCAGTTCATGTGTGTGCCATGCTTGCAGTCCTCTGGATGCTCAAATTGCACCCAGCAGTCAAAAACAGGCCACTGATGCCTATGACTCTTATCAACCTAAGACAGAGGCATGAACTGAAATGCCTTATTTGTTTATTAATAAACACTAATATGGCTGTGTTTGTTTAAATAACACAAGCGATCTGCTAGCATCCTTTGGGATGGGTAAGAGAGAGTATAGACACAGTCGTAAGCCAGATGCAGCAACCAACCACCATAATTCCCAGGCAGGACCATGGAGGATAAGTAAATCCAGTGCCCCAATCAAGCTAATCTTTAATAAATAAATAGGGAGGAATTGTGCCCTTCCTCCAGCCTTAAGCAGGGTAATTCAGACCTTGTTTGTCACAGGAGCCAACTTAGGGTGGAGCCTTCAGACCCAGGTGAATCTATTGTTTTTCCAGATCTGCAGCTTCCTGCAAGGAGCCAGCTACCCACTGAGCAGCTGAGCCTGTTTTCCTGACCAGATTCGGGCATATTGGAGGATGGGTTTCTCCCCTTTAAATTCAGAGTTATCTATTAAACATTGGGCCTTGATCAGAACATTGTCTGGGATTCATTATTTCTCTTTCTAGACCGTTCTCTTTCAGCACCCCCTGCCCCCTGCTCTCCTTCCAGGTGTACCCAGTTTGACCAAGGCTGTGGGATGGCAAACACTCCTGGAGCACATTTCATTGGTTCAGTGTGAAAAGCTTGAGGGATGTGAAAAGAAAGGGTAGTAAAAGAGGCTTCCTCTTGGTTTCTTTCCTGGACCACTGTAGGCTTGTTTTCATGTTTTTGTGCTTGTTTCATTTGTTCTTTATTTACTTGAGAACTACTGTGGGGCAGATGACTGGCTGCATCCCACAGGACCTAGTCCAGTCACACTTCAAGGACTTCAATCCTTTGGTGGGGACTTTGGGCATAGCTTCTCCATTGGGGAGATTGACTTTTATGCAGTAATATATGGCCAGTTTTCAAGGTGAGAGGGCCAGAAGGAGGCACTTTTCACATTCCTGCTATCTACTTAGTGAAAGGTATTATGTATGGAAATCCTGGGCACCCTCATCAAGTTCCACACATCACTGGCAACTTCTAGTCAAGACCTCCCCCCTACAAAATCAGGCTAAGGCCTTTTCTACCACCGAACCCAGTGACCTTACAGGCCAAGGAGTTGCCAAAGAAGTGCAAGCAAGCAGTCTTACCCCTGATCCATCAGTTCTGGAATAAAACTCCTTCCTGCCTCCTTATCACTCTTTCCTGTTGCATGACCATCCCTTGCAAATGACAGATAGAATTTGGGCCCTGGAGAGGCAGGAGTGAACATAGCTAGCCCTCCCCACACATGATCCCTCACAAAGAACAGGCAGATTCCATCATAATTGCACTGCCTTTAGGGCAACTGCCACACCCCCATGGGCAGAGCAGATACTACACAACACACATCCCCTTTTCTGCTAGTGATTTATACAACTGGAAGATGCAGAATCCCATGTTTTCAGAGAAACCCTCTGTCCTCATAGACATATTAAACTCTGCACATCCTCTTCATGACTGAGGAAAGAGAATGGGTGACATCAGCACTCTGGAAACTTGCTCTGGGTGCAAATAGCCTTCTCACCACAGTACAAGGTGACATTCACTCAGCTTTTCTTGGCCCATCCTGCCTGGGATCAGGAAAAGTTAAAAGTCTATCACCAGATTTTTATGATAGGTCTCTCAGAAGCCACTAAAAAGACCACAAAATTGTCTAATATAGAAAAAGTTATACAAGGTTAGGACTCGAGCCCAAGGGAATTGCTCAAGAGGTAGTTGGACCCAGAAGTGAGGCAAAAATCAATCTGCTGTGAACATGGCATTTGTCAACAATGCAGCACAAGATATCCACCAAAATATCCAATAACTGGAAAGATTTGAAGTTAATTTCATGGCTGAACTCCTGGCTATGGCCAAAAAAGTCTTTAACAACAGGGAGGGGCTCCAGAGGATAGGCATACTAGGAGACTCTCCAAGGTGCTACTAGCAGCTAATCTCCAGTCTCAAATTTTTGCTGCATATGAAAACCAGAAGTTCCTCTTGGCAGGATGCAAACCAAATGTAGCCAAATTTCTGCTTAAACTATGAGTTTTCACCTACTCCTAATCCCCATTACTTTGAACCAGGGGTGAGGTCTCTTAATTGAGGAATAAGCACCAGAACCTTGAGATTCAGTGGAAGGTCTACACATAGTGATTCTGACTATGCTCATGACCAACTCTAGATTTCGGAATCTGAGAGACTGCTGTGGCCTTAGCTTTCAAGCCAATATGGGCTGGCACAGTCCTCATGGACCTTTAGAATCTTTTTGTTAATCCAGGAGCTGCTGGGTCACCACGGCCAGGGCTCTCAATTCTGAGTCTGAGAGGAACTTGTGGAACCAGCATTCTAGCATGGCACTGTCTGCCTACTCATGGTTATAAAGTACAATGGGCACTCCTTAGAGATCTGACTGTTGTTCACAGGGACATTTTTTTGGCATTGAGCCAGGTATGATTTTCAGGTGTTCCATGTAGCCTCCTAATTTCTTCCCCATACTTGCTATTGTTTGGATCTTTGCAAGAGAGTGTGAACTGCCTTTCTCTGCCACCACAAGAACCCACACCTCTGCATACCCAGGACAAAAGCTCTACATGTGTGATCCCTCTTCAAATCTTGAGTGAGGAGGCATGGGCCACAGTAAACTAAAAAGTTAATGCTTGCTCCACTGAAGACAGGAGTGGAGTGGGGATTCATGCAGCCAAAGCTACTGCAGAAGATGTTTAGAGCACTTCTTGGGGTCAGACTGGGCATCCATAGAATTCCCTTTTGAGCATAGCAGGCCCCATCAATTCAGAAGTGAACACCTTGATGGCCAAAGCCTGGAATGGTCCAGGAGCATCTGGAGTTTCTCAGATACTAGAGAATGCAACTTTTTCTCACTGAGGCTGGGATGTACCCAACCCAATGAACCCCAGGCCACAACAACCAAAAACTAGCTCCATGAGTGAAATGCAGCAAATAAGACCTCCATAAGATGTGTGGAGCATCCGCACTAAGGCCTGTCCTCCAGGGTACACTGAGTGTCCTTGAACAGAGTGGGACAGACACCAGGCTCCCATGCATTGTAGCCAAAGGTCACTGGAGAAAAAAACTAGCCTTTACCATTCAGTCCCTCTCTACATGGCCCTACAGAGGAATGCAGCAGATTGGGGCAGACACTCATCCAACAAAGGTCTCCCTTTTCAGACAACAGGGAATGCCAGAGCCTCTTTTTCCATACTTTCTTTTGACCCCCTCAGGCTTCTTACTTCAAAATGTAGCACAGGTGACACATCAAGAAACAGAAAGCACCACCATCAACTCAGAAGTGAGTACCTTGAGGGTCAAAGCCTGGAATGCTCCAGGAGCACTTGGAGGTTCTCAAGCATGGGGCATTCTTGCAATGGACAGAGAGGGCATGCACTGAAATGGATCAACCTCCCTTCTGGCCTTGGGGAAGAGGTTCAAATGGAACTCAAGAACAGAGTGAACTGTGTGAGTACTTCAAAGCACACATGTCCACAGGAAATCCAAGAACTACAGTGAGAAGTGCAGAGGTTACAGTGTTTAAGCCTGGTAACTGTACCCCTGTCTTAAACACAACCTGATGGTGTAGGGAGGAGAAATCCAAAGCTGGAAGACAACATGTTGAAAACACAAATTTATACAACCCTTGCCACAGAGTAAAATCAGTCTCTGAGGAAATGTATAGCTCCAATTGCCATCGAAAAAAAAAGAAAGAAAGAAGGAAGGAAGGAAGGAAGGAAGGAAGGAAGGAAGGAAGGAAGGAAGGAAGGAAGGAAGAAAGAAAGAAAGAAAGAAAGAAAAAAATAAAGAAAGAAAAAAGAAAGAAAGAATAGGAAGGAAGGAAGGAAGAATAGGAAGGAAGAAAGGAAGAAAGAAAGAAGTTAATCAGGACTTCATCATCTAAGTTCAAGAAACAATAACCCTAGAGGGAAGATATAACTGTAAAATAAAAAGCATAATCTTCTATTGCCTTGTTTTATTTTGTCTGGAGATAGCATTTCTCTTTGGATAACAATGGCAGCCTTGGAGCTTACTCTGTTGACTTAGCTAGCCTCAAACCCACAGAGTCACTTGTACCACCATAGCCAGACAAACACTAGAATATTTGTTCTTGTTTATTTATTTATTTACTTACTTATTTATTTACTCGTTTTTGATGTATATGCATGGCAATCTGCATATAAGCCTACATGCCAGAAGAGGGCACCAGAACCTAGGAGGACCCTCTATGTGGCTCCCTTGGAATTGAACTCAAGCATCCATAGAAAGAGCATCAGATAGGTACCTTCCATCTGAGCCATCTCCAAAAGCTGTAATCTTCACTGGCCAATTAATGCTAATATCAGCACAAATGAAACATAATAAGTAATCACTCGAGGTTATTGATAAAAAGGTAAATTCTAATAAGATGGAGGGTAGATATCTGCCTGCTTCTTCTTGTGTCCTTTAAGGCATATAAATAATAAGTGTTTGTCTTTTATCCAAAATCTAAATAATCAAGGTGGGGTAAGAACTCATGGGTTGGGATTAAAATTTCTACCACATACTGTTTTGTTTTTGTGTAACATAAGTAGGAGTCTCCTCAGACATAAGTCTGGAAAGGTAAAATGGATAATTTTGAGGGGGTGGGACAGGGTATATTTGACATAGGATTTGTCAGTGTGGAGAAATCACTGTCAAGGAAGAAACTCAGTTGGTCTTTTGCTGCCTCTCTGAGACTGAGATTAAAGGCATTTATATCTACTCCCAATTTCCTGTTCTTTCATTAACCCATGGAAGTTTTTGTGTTTGCTCATTTGTTTGTTTCTAATTTCTTGTTCTGTCATTTGATTGACCTCACCAAGATGTATGTTGCCATGTGGATGGTATCCATATTTCCATCTTGGCTAATCACCTCCTGAAAATGGAAGCAGCCCTGTGACCTAACTTGGCAGGTCATATTTTTTTTCTCTGTTTAGTAATCTCTAGAGAACCAGAACCCAATTAAACCCAGTTTGAATGTGCAGAATTGTGAGGAAGCACCTAAAAGCAACCAGAAGTCTCATAAAATCCCAAGATACATGAATCAATCATTTGTATTTGTACAAAAATCGATGACGGAAGACCAGAGCCTCAGATAGTATGCAAAAACATAGAGTGTTTATTCTGCAGAAACCAACAGCATGCAGGAGTCAACCATTCTTTAAAATGGGGACCCCCAAAAAGGTATGCGTGCCTTCTTATAAAGAACCAAGGGAACTTTCTAGAAGCATTAGGTAATCTGCAATTTCATTGATGGGTGCTAGAGTCTAAAAGGTGGTTCCTGTTCTGTATTCCTGTGTCATGAACATTCAACCATGTGATGAAATAGGGCTGCCCAGCCCAGATGTTTTTTTCTGAGATAAGGTATTTCCCAATATTTGTGATTGTCCCCAAGCTATTCTTGGTGGTTTTGTGATCTGTTCTGGAGTTGATAGTCTGTTCTTTGAGCTGCTGTTTTATGACTTAGTATCTGGAACGTATGGTCAATGCCTGTAGCTTGTGTCTTATGACTTTTTAAAAATCGTACCTGATCCTTAAATGGAGGCAAATGAGGTCTTTCATGTAGAGGAATGGGGTTTATATCGCCCTTTCAAATTTTAAGTCTTATTGACATTTTTCATTAAAATGCATAATAAAAGACAAGAAAAATTAATTATCCTTGAGTCCTTCTACATACCAGGCAGACTTAGCTAGTTTTGGTTTATTTGAGATGGAGTTTCTCTGCGTAGCCTTGAAAGACAGAGGCAGAAAGAACTACAGACAGACAATAAAGAACAATTAAATAAATAGATAAATATAAATATTCATAGTTATTCTAGAAATCCTTCTGTAGGTAAGACAGAGTTAGAACCCAGAGATTCGATCCCACCTTGGATAAGTGCATTACTGTATTGATTTCAGTAGTCAAATTGGTTGTTGGTTTTTTTTTTTCCAGGAATTGTGGCCTAGTACATACTGAAAAAATAAATAAGTAAATCTCTTTCAAACACAAACATGCAGTGGGTAGTAAATAGGTAATAGAAACATACATGTGAGAGAGGGGACACATAACAGTTTCAGCAGCCCTCATCTGTCTATGGAGGAGAGATTAAGGAAAGTTACAGCATGGAAACCACAGAAGTTTCTAGAATCAAGGACCAGAACTATTTACTACATCAGCAGCTATTTGACTGAAGCTTTAGATTCAAATGTTAGAGATTCTGACCCCTTCCTTGCATGCGAAAAGTAATGAAAGTAGCCATGGATCAAGGGCACAAGAAATGTGCAATTTGAATATTTGTTGTTGTTGTTGTTGTTACTCACAGGTTTTTTTAAATTGTTTGTTGTTATTGCTGTTGTTGTTAGTGGTGGTAGTTTGTTTATTTTGAAGTATCTCAAGGGTGTAAGCATTCTTTTATCTGTATACCTTAGAGATAATCAAGTATCTTTAAGTTAAAATGGGAAAACTAGCACACACATGTATTGTATTTCCCATTGTTCTTATTTAATGTGACTAAGGAGCTCCTGAGACATAACTCTAAAATACTAAAATGGCTGACAGAATCTTAACAAATAGCCCTTCTGCCTTTGCCCATTATGTTTCTATGTTCCATGGGTTCAAGTCCCTCCATACACAGGGCAAGCAATTGGCACCTGACATCCAACTATAAATTTAATTTTAGCTCATCTGACTCCTTCATCTGGCTTCTGATAGGGTTATAGGCTGACAATAAACCAGGCAGGCAGGCACTCCCATCACCAAACACACAGACACACAAAACAATAATAAAATCAGGTGTACAGGCATGTTGGCCATCATTGGTTTCCAGGACTCTATATGCCCCAAGAATTGAGGATCAGGGCCAGAAGTCTCACCACCCACAAGGGAAGGCAAGAAAGAGCTGACAGCCATCCATAACCTTAATTTTAGCAGAATTGACCCCTTCATCAGCATATGAATGCACGAGACATGCCAAGGGTTCATAGACAGAAAGACCAGAAGGCAGGCAAGCTGGTCAGAAGGCAGACAGTTAGACAGGCAATCAATTCCTTCCCCCTCACAACACACAGAAAATAAAGAATAAAATCATGTTGTCAGGCTTGTTGTGTAGAAAGGGTAGCCCTCCTACTTTTCTGGGGTTAGGGGTGCAAACTCATACAGTCACTCTGGAAATCATTTTTTGTGGTTCCTCAGATGATTGGGAATAGTTTTACCTCAAGACCCAGCTACACCACACTTGGGCATATATTCAAATGATGCTACACATCCCACAAGGATACTTTTCAAACCATGTTCATAGCAGCATTATTTATCATTGCCAGAATCTGGAAACAACCCAGATGTCCTTGAACTGAAGAATGGTTATGATGCAGAAAATGTGGTACTTTTACACAAAGGGAATACTATTCAGCCATTAAAAACAAGGACATCACAAATTTTGCAGGCAAATGGATGAAACTAGAAAATATTCAGAGTTAGGTAACACAGAACCAAATGGACATGCATGGCTTATACCTACTTAAAAGTGGATATTAGCCATAAAGTACAAGACAACCATGCTATAATCAACAGACCTAAAGAAACCAAAAAACAAGGAGTGCAAAAGAAAGGATGGATAAATCTTTCTTAGATGGGAAAACAAAATAGATATTGGAGGTTGATGGAAGAAGGGAACTGGCTGGAAAAAGGAATGGGGAGGTGAGCAGGCCAGGGAAGATCTTATGTAGGGAGAAGAGGGGATAGAGAAGAAAGATCAGTGGGAGTGGGGAGGCAATCTCGAGGATGTTCCAGAGACCTGGGATCAGGGGAGGCCCAGAGGGTCTATGGGCGAATCTAGCTGAGACTCCTAACAGTGTGGGAAGTGGATCCTGGATCCAAAGTGTCTACATCCTTTAGCCAGGCAGCATTCCCATTGCAAAGATAAGGATAACAAACCACCTAGAAAGACTTTGGCCAAAAATGTGTCCTGCCTATCAGATGTCCAAGTGTGTAAAAACACCCAACACAACAACAATAACAACAGCAGCAGCAGTAGCAAACACACTACTATGGATTGAATAATAGGTATGCCCACATGCACTGATAGTGGGAGACTCCAATACCCACCAAGGGACCTCTCAGAAATGGACAGGTCATCCAACAAAAACTAAAGAGAGAAATATCAGAGCTAACAGACATTTTAAACCAAAGGGACCAAAAAGATATTTACAGAACTGTTACCCAAACACAAAAGAGTATAACTTCTACTTTGTACCTTAGAAGATTCTCCAAAATTGACTTCGTACTTGGACACAAAGCAGGGCTCAACAGATGTAGGATAACTGAAATGATTCCCTGTACCCCATCAGACTATCAGGGATTAAAGATGAATATTAGCAACAATAGAAACAACAGCACATTGACAAACTCATGGAAGTTGAATGATTTTCCACTGAATAAAAAAATGGATCAAGAGAGAAAAGAAGGAAGAAATTAAAGACTTTCTAGAATTCAATGAAAATAAATACATAATATACCAAACTTATGGGACACAATGAAAGCAGAGTTGAGAATAAAGTTTATTGTACTTCATTCTTATTGTAAGTTGGAGAGATCTCATGCTAACAACCTAAGAGTACACTTGAATGCTCTAGAACCAAAAGAAGTAATCATACCAAAAAGCAATGCACAGCAACATATAATCATACTGAGGACTGAAATAAACAAAATAGAAACAAACAGAACATCAAAAAGAATCAATTAAACAAAGAGTTGGTTCTTTGAGAATATTAACAATACAGATTTACCTTCATCAAAGCAAATGAAATGATGGAGAGAGAACATCAAAATTAACGAAATTTGAAAGAAAAACATGGACATAGTAGAAACCAAGTAAATCCAGAGAATCATGAGGGCATACTTAAAAAAAAAAAAAAAAAAAACCTTTACACAATTTTCAGATCTAAAGGAAATGGACAGTTTTCTCTATTGTCATCACTTATCAAAGGTAAATTAAGATCAAATAGACAATTTAAGCAGACCTATAAACCCCAAGTGAAATAGAAGCACGTAATAAAAGACTACCAACCAAAAAAACCTCAGGGCAAAATGTTTTTCTCATATAATACTACCAGACTTTCAAAGAAGAATTAAGAAAGGAGTTGGATATAAGATTAAATTTAAAAAATAAGTAGTCTTTCCATAAATAATTTACAAAGAGACTGAGAAGAAAATAGTGAAACAAGGTCTTTCACAATAGCCTCGAATAATATAAAATACCCTAGGGTTACTCTAACAAAGCAAGTGAAAGACTTGTTTGATTAAAAACTTGAAGTCTTTGAAGAAATTGAAGAAAATTTCAGAAGATGCAAAGATCTCCCATGCTCATTTATCAGTAGGTTAATGTAGTAAAAATGGTCATTTCACCAAAAGCAATCAACAGATTCAATGCAAATCCACACCAATATTTTAACACAATTTTTTATATATCATGAAATGTACAGAGCCATATTGGGGCAGTCTTGCACTTGGTCAGAGTTTGACTTTGGTCAAGGTTAACTTCTCCCAGTTAGCCAGGATCCTGCTCCACCTAGGGTGGAGCGCTCGTACTAAAGGTTAAGTTCATTGTTCCTCCAGGTATAGGATTTCCTGAATTAAACAGGTGACCCACCTAGCTGCCGGAGCAGTCAAGACGAAGACCTCCAAGAGAAGCTAGACAACTTCCACCGGAACTCAGCCTGGAGTCTGGGGGGAAGGGTTTGCCCAAACTGTTAAAAGGTCTGGCGCCATTAAAGTTTGGGGCTTTGATCAGTGAACATTGTCTTAGCCGCACTTCTTTTCGCCCCTCTTCCCTATTTATTCTCTCAACAGGTAACCCGGTTTACATGTGGCTGCTGGCAGCTACAATGAAATAATAATTTTGTCATCCTATGGAAAACAAAAAATCAGAATAGTTAAAAGCAAGCCTGCATGATGAAGACACCATTCCTGATTTCCAGTTACAGAGGTATAGTAATAAACTCTCAAGTTATTTGATAAAATATATATTATTTTATCAATGGAATCAAATGATGCAACAAACAAAAATCTACACAGCTATAGATACCTGATTTTTTGTAAATAACCCAGAAATATAAAAGGAAAAGAAAATAGTATCTTCAATAAGTGGTGCAGGTCAAACAGGATGGCCATATGTAGAAGAATGTAAATGGATTCATATTTGTCACCTGCACAAAATTCAGGTCTAAATGGATCAAAGATGTCATCAGAAAACCATATATACTGAACATGAAAAACATGAAAGTAAAAATAGCCTTGAACTCATTGGCACAGGAAAAACTTTTCTTGAGAGAATTGTACATCAACAATTAATAAATGGGATCATGAAACTGACTCGTTTCTGCACAGCAAAGCACAAGCTTACAGAATGAGACCATTTTTTTCATCAACTCCACATCTTATAGAGGACTAATATTCAGAATATGGCTGAAGCTCT
The DNA here is from genome assembly GCF_947179515.1 of Apodemus sylvaticus. Classification (NCBI taxonomy): domain Eukaryota; kingdom Metazoa; phylum Chordata; class Mammalia; order Rodentia; family Muridae; genus Apodemus; species Apodemus sylvaticus. Next base: position 153,942,062 of record NC_067475.1, read on the forward strand.
AAAATCAACAATTGACAAATGGGACCTCATGAAACTGAAAAGCTTCCGTAAGGCAAAGGACACTGCCAATACAATAAAACTGCAACCCACAGATTGGGAAAAGTTCTTTACTAAACCTTTATCTGATAGAGGGCTAATACCCAAAAGATACAAAGAACTTAAGAAGTTAGGCTCATCCACCCAAGCTCAAGATCACTCAACCTTGATTATGACTTCCTGGTGCTACATTTGGATTCTGCTTCCTCCTTCCTCCCTTTGTAGCCCTCATGAGCCTGTCCACCAAACCTGGACTGTGGTCTCTGCTGGAACCAAAGACATGGTGGCCTGGCTGAAGGCCTTCAAACATGTGGTGGCCCGACCTCACTTTCAACCTGTGCCAACTAGCAGCAGGCCTTGAGTCATGGGACATCCCCACTCATGACAGAAGTACAAGTGGAAGCAAGCTGCCTGTATGGGAAGGAGAGGGTCCTGAGCTGAGAGGAGGGTGAAAGGATGTGCTTTCCCTCCACTGAGATATCACCTTCATGAGAATACTATTTACATTTACCCTTGGGATAGAAGAAGCCAAGCAGAAGTTCACAGGTGGAGAGGCCCAGAACAATTATTGTGACACCTGGGGATGCAAGTCTACAGGAGCTTCCTACTGGAACCCCTCCTCCTCCTGGGACTTGATCATGGTAAAAAGAAATTATATGACTGGGGACCCTATCAGGGGCACAAGGGGTACTGGGATACCCCTTGAGCAAATGCCACCTGTAACCCCATAGCAATCTAATTCAACCAAAAAGGTAAAGAAGCCATGGGATGGGTAAAGGGAAAGACCTGGGGACTTAGGTGTACAAACTGAGATATGATGGTGGCCAAGGGGAGAGAGAAAGAGAACAGAGTCACAGCTGGTTTGAATCTTGGTTTAACTCCTCCCCTTGGTTAACAACCCTCATACCTACCCCTAATCATTCTCCTGCTATTGTTGACATTTAGACTCTACATATTGAACAAGCTTATAGCGTTCATAAAAGAGAGAAGAAAATTTATTTTGACTTCCAGATAGAGATTTTCTAGTTTCCAGAGCTCATTGCTGTGGAGGCAATCTGTGGGTTAGAGAGCTCCTCTTGAAGGAAGCTGCTCACCTCAGAGTAACTTGAAAGTATTAGGTGACATCAACAGAGAGGGGACAGAGCTCCTCCAGCACTCTCCAGAAGTCCTTTGCTAGGGAACCAAATCTTTTCTGCATACCACAGGGAACATTATAAGCAGGCATGGCTGAAATATCCTACACTCTAATGCACAGTGTCTATCCATTAGGTTTACAGCACAAGCACTTCATTGACTAATCCCCCACTCTTTTCCTCTGTTGGTACCAAATATGCAAGTGGTACACACATAGTCGGGCAGGCAAAACACCCACACATATAAAATTAAATAAAAATATAAAAACAGGGGGGAAAATACACAACCTTCAACACATTCAGGTGCTCAAAGCTTCTTTTGCTTTCCTGCCTCTGGGATGCAGAGTATGGATAGAGAAGTTGTGGGTTAATGATAGATAACATTTTTCTTAATAGTGTCCAGGATGATCTCATCTTACATTAACTTTATCTTACAAGGTAAACATGTGGATGCAGTACATTATGCTTGCACGTGTACATACATACATTTCAGAATGTATTCGGAAGTTTGTGTGTGTCTTTAGAAGTATGTATTTGTGTAGGTATGTAAGTGTGTGTGTATGTATGTATGTATGTATATGGATGCACCTAACCCTACCCTAGGAACACAATCTTCTAGTGAACAGAAAGGGGAGTAACTGAAGGAAAGACTGTAACAACTGCTGAAGCAGGAAGAACTGACGAACCAGTAGTAAAAGACCTTGGATATAAAGGTGCAGCATCACTTCTCTCTGTCCAAGATGAGGTCACAGGCTAGTTTTGGAGGAGCAGGTGGAGCCGTGTGAGTCCCCTGACATCGTTGGGATTATGGTCAACTTCATGGCTCTCAGCCATATCCAGAGAAAGAAAACTTCAAACAATCATCTGTCTCATCAAAAGAAACTTCTGTTCAGAAAACAATATTTCATCTTTATTCCTCATAGGGATCATATCGCCGTCTTCCTTTTTGAGGTATCTAGTGTATTTTGAATATCTTGTCCTCTTTGTCTCCTCACAAATATTCCAATAAAAAACCCAAACCTAGCAATGGAAGTGTCAATTGCAGAGGACAGTGACTCCTGCCTTCCTCCTTTTTCCCCTCAGGAATATTATATTCAGAGGAAAGCTTCCATTCTCAGGAATTTTGTTTTGTTTTGTTTTGTTTTTGGTATTTTTGAGACAGGGTTTCTCTGTGTAGCCCTGGCTGTCCTGGAACTCACTCTGTAGACCAGGCTGGCCTCGAACTCAGAAATCCTCCTGCCTCTGCCTCGCAAGTGCTGGGATTAAAGGCGTGCTCCATGACTGCCCGGCTAACTCTTGAGAACTTTTGCATGCTTACATGCTGATTACAGGCTCTCTGCAGTATGCTTTGGCTTCCTGTGAGAAGGTTGCTCTGATTATAAGAAGATTTAGAGATTGAACTTTTGAAGTCCTGCAGGATTCTGAACTCTAGGAATAATCAAAGCCTTCACTGCAGTGCTGCGTTGTGTCCCCTAGAGGGCAGGCATACAGTTTCCCAAATTGCTCACTTTCATCTTGTACCTTATCCAGGCCATGCATATGTATCACCTGAACTGTGACTGAGACATTGCTATGCTGATTTTTTTTTTTTTATTTCCAAAATAATGTTTCTGGACCATTGGAGAAATTTTATGTTTTTCATAACATCTCAACTTATAACAGTTTTTAAAAACTGAGAAAAAAAATCAAAATAGTTTCTGATCATTTTTCCCTTAGGGATGGAGGGGCAAACCTAAGCTGAAAGGTGATGCTGGAGAGTTTACAGAGCTGGATGAGGCTCAACAGCTGGCACGGTAGGCCCCTAACAGGGATGTGCTCCAGCTGCCTTCCTCCTGGAGGTTTGAAAATCTCCAGTATGATCTAGAACAGGACAAGAGCCTTCTAAAGGTGGACTTGCTGCAGCAGAAGCACTATGTGCCAGGCGAGTGAGCCACCATTGAGCCCCATCTCTAGGAACTAGGGTGCCACGGTGGACCAGTGAAGGTCTGTAAACATGATATTTTACAGACAGAGGCGAAAGAAAAAATGTCTCCTGGGAATAATGGACCTCCCCATATATTTAGAAGCAAATAAATCTCACTTGGCAATATCTTAAACTCTCCTATTTGCTTATAGCTAAAACATGGCCTAACCATGCAAATATAGATATGTTAAAATCCATCATATAACAAATAATTCTACTTTGCTTCGCTCCAACCATTTATGATATTATGGTAAAAAAAGCATTCCAGAAATTCCAGTCTCAGGTTCTAGTCAACTACCTTTCAGGGCAGATGGTTTTCCAAACAATAGCCCAGACTAAGGATATTTACATGTGAATAATCTTATGAGGTCCCTGCCAGAAAAAATGAGTATTTGGGGTAGGTAAAATTTACATTTGAGTTGGTCCCTAGCTACCTCCCCCCACAAGTTAATCTAGTTCTACCTGTTGACTCTTGATTTGGCTTGCAGACAGGCTATCTTAGGCCCACCTGATTAGCAAGGGAAGGTTTATGAAGAATTGGCCTTTTGTGTTACAGGCCTCACACAGGGAGCCCTTAAGGAAAACAACTTTTCTTAGCTTAACCTGGTGTAATTCAGGGATTCAGATACAATTTATATTTACTAACTCAGAGAGACTAATTGAGTCACAGAGAGTCACACAGAGAGAGAGAGAGAGAGAGAGAGAGAGAGAGAGAGAGAGAGAGAGAGAGAGAGAGAGAGAGGAGGGGGAGAGAGAGAATGTCAGAGAGGCAGACAGAGAGACAGTAGATACTTTTTGATTTACAGAGAGGCAATAGATTCTCTCTACCTAAGAGAGAGACACTCAGAGGAGAAATGAGTTAGTTAATTCATCAAGCTGCAGCCAGTTAGCTTTACCAGGCTAGAGGCTAGAAGCTGCTACAAGAGCTAGCCATTAGCTGATCGTCCACGGCCCACGATGGCCCCAAGCATGGCACAGAGAAGAATACAACCGGCAGACTAGGCAAAAGGACTCTTAAAAGACAGCACAAGCAAGACATCGAGACCAAGATGAAGAAGCAGTTTAGCCACATGGACCCTAGACTTGGGGTAAACACCCTGTATTGCCCGAGAAAGCCTAACTAGCCTTTTACAAATGTATATGATGCTTAATTCAAGATGTTGACTGGACTGGACTTTGAGAGATACCCAAGAAATACACTCAGATTTTAAACCACCTCTGTGGTCACGTTGGTTTGTCATGTTTCTGTCGGACCTGTGTCTTCCTGGACCAAGAAACCCTGGTTCCACTGTGGCAGACCCCCACAAGTTCAGTAACACTAGGGTATTCATGGGATGGGTTTCTTTCCTTAACTTTGATTACTAATGGTGTGGGGGCCCTGGATTTGTCTAGCTCATGAATCAGGGGGACTGTTTGTTGATCTGATTGCCTTTCCTTCTTTGAGAGCACTGTTTGAGGGAACTGAGGAGGCTGGGGGAAGTAGGAGACACCTTGAAGGAATGACATTCTTCACTCCAGGAACAAGTCCAACTCAGAAAAAGACACATTTTTGTACCTGTAAAATCACAGTAAGGCAAATATCAACCTACTTGTTTACCATCCAGCCACAAAAATCCCACCATCGCTGGAGCAAAGAATCCCTGAAAAGGGAGATTGAGATACTGTGGAATCTTGATTACTCCCAGATTACTGGGAATCCTGGCATTCACCAGCAAGTCATCATGGTGAGGGGCAAAACGTGGGCAAACATTCATTGGTGAGAGAGAACTCCTCTGTCAGTTTGCTGTGACAGGCTTTAGCAAACTGAATCTTTAGTCCTCCATATGTGGTAGGAAATCTGAGAAGGAAGACTGTCTTAACATCATGCTGCTATTCAGGCAACACCCAAAAGTATAAGATTCTCTCTCCAGTGCTGAGACTGACTCCATGCCATGCAGAAGCATTGCTGAAGATAATTCACTACAGCAAGAGAATGTTGCTCAACTTAATTTTCTTCTGGGTTTTTATTTTTATGGATTAGGTTTTATTGCTGTTAGATGTTCATTTCGTTATAATTTTTATTGGAATTTTTGTTTTTGTTTAAGGTTTTGAAGAAAGAAGGGAAAACACAACAAAACAGGTGAAGGAATTGAATAAAGCCATCCACAATCTAAAGATGGACATAGAAACAATAATGAAATCACAAAGGGAAAAAACTCGGACATAGAAAACTAAGGAAAGAAGTCAGGAGACATGAATCCAAGCATCAAGAACAAAATACAAGAGATAGAAGGGAGAATCTCAGATGCAGAAGATAGCATAGAAAGCATTGATACAACAGTCAAAGAAATAAATACTGCAAAAAGCTCCTGACCCAAAACTTCCAGGAAATCCAGGACAAAATGAGAAGACCAAACCTAAGGTATAGAATACAGTGAAGATTTCCATCTTAAAGGGTCAGTAAATGTTTTCAACACAATTATAGAAGAAAACTTCCCTAACCTAAAGAAAAACATGCCCATGAACATATAAGAAGGTCTACAGAACTCCAAATAGATTTGACCAGAAAAGAAATTACTCCTGTCACATAGTAATTAAAACACCAAATGTATTAATAAAGTAATAATATTAAAAGAAGTAAAGGAAAAAGTCAAGTATAATATAGAGGTAGACTTAATAAAATTACACTGGACTTCTCACCAGAGACTATGAAAGCCAAAAGAGCCTGGGCAGATGTCGTACATTCCCTAAGGGAACACAAATGCAAACCGAAACTGCTTAATCCAGTAAATCTCTGAATTACCATAGATGGAGAAGCCAAGGTATTTCATGACAAAAACAAATTTACACAGTATATTTCCACAAATTCAGCCCTTCAAAGGATAATGAATGGAAAACACCAACAAAAGGAGGGATACTACATACGAGAAAAAGAAATTAAACTTCTTTGAACAAACCCAAAAGAAGATAACCACACAAACATACAAATTACATCAAAAATAGCAGGAAGCAACAATCACTATTATTTAACATCTCTTAACATCAGTGGACTCAATTCCCCAATAAAAGACATAGACTAACAGACTGGATTCCTAAACAAGACCCAACATTTTGCTGCATATAGGAAATGCATCTCAGTGTCAAAGACAAACACAACCTCAGAGTAAAAGGCTGGAAAACAGTTTTCCAAGCAAATGGTCACAGGAAACAAGCTGGGGTAGCCATTCTAATATCCAATAAAATAGACTTTTGACCAAAAGTCATCAAAAAAGACACAGAAGGACACTTTATACTCATCAAAGGGAAAATGTACCAGGAAGATCTCTCAATTCTGAACATCTATGCTCCAAATACAAGGGCACCCTCATTTGTAAAGGAAACTTTACTAAGAGTTTAAAGCCCACATCATACCCCACATGATAATTGTGGGTGACTTCAACACCCCATTCTCCTCAATGGACCGATCAGGGAAACTCAAACTGAACAGAGACACAGCAAAACTAACAGAAGTTTTGGACCAAACTGATTTAATAGATATCTATAGAACATTTCATCCTAAATCAAAGAATATACCTTCTCAGCACCTCAGGGTACCTTCTCCAAAACTGACCATATAATTGGTCACAATACAGAACTCAACAGATATAAGAGGATCAAAATAATTCCATGCCTCCTATCAGATCACTATGGTCTAAGGGTTGTCTTCAGTAGCAACAAAAACAATAGAAAGCCCACATATACATGGGAACTGAACAATGCTCTACTTAATGATACCTTGGTCAAGGAAGAAATAAGAAAAGAAATCAAAACCTTTTTAGAACTTAATGAAAATGAAGGCACAACATACCTAAATTTACGGGACACAATGAAAACACTGCTAAGAGGAAAACTCATAGCTCTGAGTGCCTACAAAAAGAAGGTGGAGAGAGCATATACTAGCAGCTTAACAGCACACCTGAAAGCTTTAGAACAGAAATAAGCTAATACACCCAAGAGGAGAAGGCAGGAAATCATCAAACTCAGGGGTGAAATCAACCAAGTTAAAACTAAAAGAACTGTATGAAGAATCAATAAAACCAGGAGCTGGTTCTTTGAGAAAATCAACAAGATAGATAGCCAGACTAACCAAAGGGCACAGAGACAGTATCAAAATTAACAAAATCAGAAATGAAAAGGGGGAAATAACTACAGAAACTGTAGAAATTAAAAAAAAAATTTATATCCTACTACAAAAGCCTATACTCAACACAACTCAAAATATGGATAAAATGGACAACTTCCTAGACAGATACCAACTACCAAAGTTTAATCAGGACCAGACAGACCATCTAAACACTCCCATAACCCCTAAATAAATAAAAGCAATGGTATTCTGTTCAGGAAGATGTCTCCTGTACTAATGATTTAAAGGCTCTTCCTATACTTTTTTAACATCACCTTGGGAATTAGAGTTCACCACGTGAACTTTAGGGTCCACCAACCTCATGAAATGATAATAATCCAGATGAGTATATATTATTATACTGATTTTTTAAAAAATTAATATGACCAGTCTTCAACCCTTCACTAACACAAATACTTGTTTTGACACACACTTGTGAAAAGAAATAGGGGACAGTCATTTGCAAATTGGCAAGGGTTCAAAATGACTGATGTCATCACCTTGAAAGCTTACATTGGGAGAAATGTTACTCTCAGAACAATGAGAGAGCCTAGGATTGCTGAATGCATGGAGAAGCTTCAAGACAAGCTTGACTGACATGTACCAGATGCAGAGCTACTGCTTGCACACAGCCAAATCACTGTCCATCAGCAATGCCACAAGAACACAGAAGCTTGAAAACATATCAAGTGTGACTGGAGCTTATATGAATCTTTTACCTCTAGTGAGCAACACTGAACCCCCAATATGATGACTTAGTTGTTCTCAGGAATGGTCTGGGACTCACAAGTTATAAGACAATCAAACCCCAGGTTATTGGAACACACAACCTTTGGGGACTACCATTGTATACTTTTAGGAGGATGCAGTAAAATGAGATAGATAAACACAGGGTCTACAAAGCCTTAAGTGCCCAGCCAAAACGCCAGACTCTAAGTATCCCTATTATTAGCAGTGCCTGCACATAGAGGAAGAAAGGTAAAAACCTGGACTTATGGGTTAATAAATATAGATCTGGCTCCATGTTTAGCAACGAGTCTTCTACTAGCATTTTTCTCTTCCTTCTCTACCTCTAGCATGTTTCGCCTTGGCTATCTCAAACTGCTCCAAGAAAATGTCTCTTAGGTAGGTTTTACCCTCTGTTATAAGGACAAAGGCTGGACCATTGGCAGTCCTCTGCTCCACAGGTCCAAGTGCCCTTAAGAGGTCACATGCTTTATCTTGCTTATGACTGTGACTTTTCCCAGGCACCTTACCTCTGAAGACTGTCAACAGAGCAGGCCTGCTTCCTGGGATATGTCTGAAAAGACACTAGCTCCTGCAAGGTGTGGAATAGGATCCAATCATCAACACTGCTGGGGCATTCCAGGCTAGCACATGGGCCTTCTCTTTTCTGACTTGAAGGCTGGTTCTGATGCTTGAGCTAAGCACAAGCACAAAATGCAGAAGTGTGGGAAAGGTCTAGCAAAGAAAAATGAGATTGCATATCTAACTAGTTCCTGAAAGTTTAGCTATTCAGTGGGGAGTAGGAGGCACAGATTGGGGAGTATGGAGGGTGAAGGAAAAGAACACAGAGCTCTTGTATAACCTGACACCAGAGACCATTGTGCACAAAGGTCCTGAGACTGAAGCATATTAATATGTTCTAGGATACAAAGAATCCAGTGTAGGTAGTGTTGACTGGGCAAGCTGAGGTTAGGGACATAGGGAGAACAATGTTCAATGCAAAACAGTGGTAACAATTAGGCAATTGTGGCCTTTGTACTGGGTGCTTTATGCACTGGTCTTCATTGAAGACCTTCCTACTGCTTTGTAGACCACAGTCACCCCCATCCTCCACAGCATACATTAGCCTGTCTTGCTTTCACTAGTTCTCTAGAACCACACAAAACAAGCACTCAGTAGCTATTTCTCGACTATATTGGTCAGAATTCTGTTCCCAGAATTCCATTGGATTCACCAGGAACAGTGTGACTATTATCTAAATGGTCACCTTGCTTAAGAGTTTTTCCTTGCCAGTTGGTGGTGGCACATGCATTTAATCCCAGCACTTGGGAAGCAGAGGCATGCAGATTTCTGAGTTCGAGGCCAGCCTGGTCTACAGAGTGGGTTCCAGGACAGCCAGGGCTTTACAGAGAAACCATGTCTCAAAAAACCAAAAAACAAAACAAAATAAAATAAAACAAAACAAAACAAAACAAAACAAAAAAGCACAAAAACAAACAAAAAAAACACTACCACCACCACCAACAACAACAAAGTCAAACAAAAAACAAAACAACAACAACAAAAAGTGTTTCTCCTCTTCTGGGAACCATTTTCCAGATGTTTGGTTGCTTAATATTGCTATGTGGCACTTCTACAACTGTCAAATACACAGCTGAAGCCAATCTCGTGCACATCTGAAACCCACATATCCAACATTGGACTTGATAGCAAGCCAGATATCCATGGTGCTCTGTAGGCAAGCAGGCCACATGAAAAGTCCTAAGCAAGTGGTAGACATGGGTAGTGAAGTGAGGACCAGTGGCTTTCAGCCTGGTGTACGACCATTTTTATGAAGTGACTTGGATGCCTGCACTATGGGCATCAGGCAGTGCCTCAAATCCAGAGCACTTCAGTTTGCCCAAACATATTTCCCCATACAAATACACACAGTGAGTGGGGTACTAGGTACTTGCTTTCCCCAGCCATTGATTCTGAAAACTGTTATATTCTCCATTTGAAAGGTACTGGTTGTACCATTAGGTGTGTGCAGAATGTTGGGTGTATCTGACCTTTCTCTAGACCTAAGTTCTCTGTAAAACAAGGATGATTGAAACAGAAAAAAACAACAAAAAACAAAATAAAACAAAACAGAAACCTGCATCTTTATGTAGGTCCCTGGTCTTTCTTTGTCGACACATAAACTGGTTCAAGAACTTCGCTATTGTGGGTAGTATTGCAGTGAACATGGATGTGCAGGTATCTCTGTGTAAGGAACAGGGTGGCCCGGAGCCACCACTATAGCTGCACTCACCCCATGGAGATCAAGCCTAGTGTGTGTATGTGCACAAACAAGAAAGGAAGAAGTGATGCCTGAACTATAATTGACTAAAAAGTAACCATGGAAATCAAGCCAAGAGTGCATTATAATAAAACTGAATGGCCAGTGAAGTCATGTCGGAACACCATAATTATGATTGTCTGAAACTAGCTTTAAAAATCTGGTCTGGCTGGAGAGTTGGCCCAGTGGTTAAAAGCACTGACTGACTAGACTTCCAGAAGTCTCTGAGTTTAAATCGTAGCAACCACATGGTGGCTCATAGCCATCTTTACTCTGTCTGAAAAGTGATACATTGTACTCACATATAACAATCTGGTGTGGCCGCCATGGCAACTTGCTTGTTTTCTGGAGCCCTATGGAGATGCTGTAATGCTGAGAGAGGAGACCAGAGCCTACTCAAGCTGCCTGCTGCCCTGCTGAATGAAATGGGCCACATCATGAAGAGCTCCAGCTGGGATCCGAAGAAAAAAGAAAAAGTCGAGGACTTTACCTGGTGCATCCACCATCGACCTAGGCTACAAAAACGGGCCAGACCGGAGGTTAGTGAAACGTGTGTGTGTGTGTGTGTGTGTGTGTGTGTGTGCGCATGCACGCACACCTGTGACGGAGGCTACAATAAAGGCCAGACCGGAAGTTAGTGAAATGCGTTTGCGCATGCGCACATGCTCGCATGCCCCAGTGTTTGTAGACATTAGAATGCTAGCCCTTCTTGCCATCTACTGTTTTACTGTGAATAAACAAGCTGTTTTAACCTATCCTCACAGGCTTCCTTCCCTTCTTGTCTCTGCTCCATCCCCAATACAGATGCAGGATACTCTGTGATATTGTCCCATTGTCAAAGAAACTTACCTTTGCAGCAAAGACCAACACAGAAAATCACAACTAATCAAAATGTAAAGCTGTGGAGCCCAGTTCCAGTTGCTACATCATCTACAATATAACGCCTGCACTTAAGATTTGAAGACTTTGTGGAAGAGGGGCCAAGGACTGTAAGAGTAAGAGGAGCAGGGAATTTTCTGTGGCACTGTTACTCCTTGAATTTCAGAAGCTACAGCCATGAGGTATCATCACTGTGGCTGACTAAACAAGACCTGGACAAGGATGGCATCAATAGACTGCTAACATGAAACAGGTACAGCTCAGGAGCCTTCAACCCTGCACAAAGAACCTCAGGCAGCAAGGAATTGAATGGAATCTTCTTCACAAGGAAAGACCACATCAACTGGTTACCCAAGAGCAAATGATCAGCCCTAAAACAAACACATAAAAGTGGCAAAAGTGACATATAAACCAAGTAGAATGTATTTACATTTGATCACACATGCACACACACACATACACACACACACAGAGAGAGAGAGAGAGAGAGAGAGAGAGAGAGAGAGAGAGGATTAGAGGGAGGAAAGAGTACAGGAGAAATTATGTAACTGTCTCAGGAAACCAATCTCTAAAAATTATATTTAAAAAAAAAATCACTGGGAAAGTGACTATTTGTTGAAGAAAGAACAGGCTCAGAATTTTTCAATTTTATCAAAAACACTATGTAATCATCAATTTTATCATACATATGTTGAATGAAAATATTGTTTTTCCAGATAATACCGCCACTTCAATTTTCATTTATATTCAAATGCCTTTGAATGCCTAGATTTGTATCAGAGCATTTTCAAAACAAATTTAATTTATAAATTATTTTATAAATTATAAATTATCCTATTTTATATCTGAGTGTTTTTATAATAAATCCTCGATTTTATCAATAAGACTATGTAATCCTCAATTTTATCATACATATGTTTTATGAAAATCTTTAGTTTTATCAGACAATGTCTCCACTTCCATTTTCCTTTATATTCCTTTATATTATTTTCCTTTATATTTGCATTTGTATGCCTATCATTTTATCTGAGATTTTATTAAAAATATTCAATATTATCAATTATCGTATTTAACCCTTAATGTTATAATACATATGTATATGAAAATTCTCAGTTTTTTCAGAAAATGTTTCCACTTCATTTTTCATTTATATCCTAAATGTATTTATATACCTATTATATTTTCTGAATATTTTCCAAAAAATCTTCAATATTAACAGTTATCCTGTATAATCCTCAATTTTATCGTACATATGTTTCATGAAAATCTTCAGCTTTTTTTCAGATAATGTCTCTACTTCTGTTTTCATTTATATTCTAAATGAATTTGTATTCCTAGCATTTTATCTGAATGTTTTTCCAAAAAATTTTATACTATCAATAATTCTATGTAATCCTCAATTTTTGATACATAAATTATATGAAAATTTTCAGTTTTAACAGAAAATGTTTCCACTTCATTTATCAATTATATTGTAAATCTATTATATGCCTATAATTTTTTTCTCATTTTTTTCCAAAAAATCTTCAATATTATGAACTGTCCAATATAATCCACAATTTTATCACATACAAGTCAGATGTAAATCTTCAGTATTTTCTAAAAATGTCACCACTTTCGTTTACAATTATCTTCTACATGCTTTCGTATGCCTATCACAGTATCTGACTTTCTTCAAAAAAATTTTATATTATCTATTATCTTATTTAATAATCAATTTCATGAAACTTGTTATATGAAAATCTTCAGTTTGATCAGAAAATGTTTCCACTTCATTTTTAATTATCTCCTAAATGTATTTATATGCCTATTATTTTCTCTGATTTTTTTTCCAAAAATCTTCAATATTACCAATTATCCTATATAATCCTCAATTTTTTTACACACAGGTTAGATGAAAATCTTCAGTATATTCAAAAACTATCTATACTTATTTGTCGATTGTATTCTAAATGTATTTGTAAGCCCAGAATTGTATCTGAGTGTTTTTCTGAATAAATCTTCAATTTTATCAAAAAAAAAATCACTGGGAAAGTGACTATTTGTTGAAGAAAGAACAGGCTCAGAAAAGGTCTAGAACCAAAATACATAGTAAGAAAGTGTAAGACTGTTTCCATAGAATGGGGACTTGTTTTGGGGCATCAGGGATCAATGGTCAGGTCATTTAGTTCAGTAATATTTCCTCAGGAATCAGACTCCTTGTGGAGCATGCCAGTGAGTCACATTGTCTTGTCAGAGAAACTCTCAGGGATACTTCTTTGCTTTCTATATTTTTCTGTCAGAATTTATATACATATATTTCTATACTTTTCAATCACAGATAAAATACTACGACCAAAACAGCTTACAGAAGAGTGTTTCCTTGACTTATAGTTACAGAGGAATAGAGGCCATCATGGCAGGGAGGCATGGCAGCAAGTGACAGGAGTGGAGGCTGAAGCAGGAAGCTGGAACTGATCACATCTTCAATCACAACTGTCCCCAATGGAGGAACTACAGATAGCACCCAAGGAGCTGAAGGGGTTTGCAGCACCATAGGAGGAACAACAATATGAATCAATCAGTACTCCCAGAGCTCCCAGAGACAAAACCATCAACCAAAGAGTACACATGGAGTTTCCCATGGCTCCAGATGTATAGGCAGCAGAGGATGGCCTTGTTGGACATCAAAGGGGGGAGAGGCCCTTGGTCCTGGGAAGGCTAGATGCAGCAGTGTAGGGGATACCAGGACAGGGAAGTGGGAGAGGGTTGATTGGGGAACAGGGGTAGGAGAGATGAGTTGTGGGATTTTAGAGGAGGGTGACCAGGAAAGGGGAAAACACTTGAAATGTAAATAATGATTATATGTAGTAAAAAAAAAAGAAACAACAAAAAAAAAAAACCCCAAAAAATAAACAAACAAAAAATCAGAGAAAATAAGAACAGACCTTGTGCACTAGCTCCATACACAGTCCCACAACACCCAGAGGAAGCTGGACTACTAGGTGTTCTAATATGTCCAGGATCATAGTTGAGGAAGCCACAACATCTATCCCAACCCTCCAACACCCTAATACCATGGGTAACTGGGACCGGCAAAATCCAGGGACTCAGGAAACACAACAACCCCCCCACCACAACCCCTCACAAACCTCTAACCCCTGCTCAGACAGTAGCACAGGTTCCTTCTGCTCTGAGCCAGTGCCCTGAACAGACCTTTGATGTGAGCTCCACACCCAGTCCCACAACATCCAGACTCCTTGGTGCTGTCACATGTCCAGGATCATAGGTTCTCTAACAGGCACAGTATTTCAGGATCTCAGGAGCTTGGTCACACCAGGATTTCAGGATCCCAGAGGCAGCTTGAATCCCAGGAGCTCTAACACACCCAGGATCTCAGGATCAAAGGATGCTGGAATGACAGGCTCACAGACATCTGGGCAGATATCATACAGATCATAAGGGAAGACAAATGCCATTCAAGGCTACTATACCCAGCGAAACTCTCAATTACCATACATAGAGAAACCAAGATATTCCAACAAATGAAGTTTACACAATACCTTTCCAAAAATCCAGCCCTGCAAATGATAATAGAAAGCTCCAACACAAGAAGGAAAATTACACCATACAAAAAGCAAGAAAGTAATCATCTTTCAACAAAACCAAAGGCAGATAACCACAAAAGCATAATTCTACTTCTATCAACAAAATAACAGGAAGCAAGAATTACCTTTCCTTAATATCTCTTAACATCAATGGACTCAGTTCCCCAACAAAAAGAGATAGACTAACAGACTGGATATGTAAACAGGACCCAACATTTTGCCACATACAGAAAGTGCTCCTCAGTGACAAACCGAGACACTACTTCAGAGTAACAGGCTGGAACAGAATTTTCCAACAAATGGTCCCATGAAACAAGCTGGAGTAGCCATTCTACTATCAAATGAAATTGACTTTCAACCAAAAGCCATCAAAATAGTTAAGGAAGGACACCTTTATACTTATGAAAGGACAAATCTACCAAGATGAATGCTCAATTATAAACATCTATGCTCCAAATGCAAGGGCACCCGCATTCATAAAAGAAACTTTAATAAAGCTCAAAGCACACATTGCACTTCACACAGTAATAGTGGAAGACTTCTACACCCCACTCTCAGCAATGGACAGACCATTTGAAACAGAAACTAAACAGAGACACAGTGAAACTAGCGGACCAAATGGATTTAACAGATATTTATAGAACATTTCATCCTAAAACAAGAGAATATACTGTCCTCTCAGCACCTCATGACACTTCTCCAAAATTGACCATATAATTGGTCACAGAACAGGCCTCAACAGAGACAATGGGATTGAAATAATCCCGTGCATCCTATCAGCAATAATGACTGTCTATATGACCCGTGGGCAAATGCCCAACAGAAGCTCCAACAGATAATAAGGTCACATGTTCCACTACATTCATAGCCACCTTATTTGTAATAGCCAGATGCTGGAAAGAACCTAGATGTTCTTCAACAAAGGAATGGATACAGAAATGTGCTACATTTACACAATACTCAGCAATTAAAAGTGATGAATTCATGAAATTCTTAGGAAACTGGATGGAACAAGAAAATATCATCCTGAATGAGGTAACTCAATCACAAAAGAACACACAAGTTATGTGCTCACTGATAGTGGATATTAGCCCAAAAGCTCAGAATATCCAAGTTACAATTCACAGAGCACATGAAGCTCAAGAAGAAGGAACACTAAAATATGGATGCTTTAGTCCTTCTTAGAAAGAGGAACAAAATATTCACAGAAGCAGATATGGAGAAAAATGTGGAGCAGAATCTGAAGGAAAAGTCACCCAAAAACTGCCCCACCTGGTCCCAGACACTATTGTGGATGCCAAGAAGTGCATGCTGACAGGAGCCAGAGATAGCTGTCTCCTGAGAGGCTCTTCTAGAGTCTGACAAATACAGAAGTGAATGCTTGCAACACACCATTGGTTGCACAGGGTCTCCAATGGGGTCTCCAATGGAGGAGTTAGAAAAAGGACTGAAGGATCTGAAGGGGTCTGCAACCCCATTTAAAGACCAGTATCAACCAATCAGAAGCCCCAGAACTCAAATGGGCTTCTAAACCACCAACTTAGGAGGGACCCATGGCTCCAGTTGCATAGGTAGCAGAGGATGGCCTTGTGGGACATCAATTGGAAGATAAGACCTTGGACCTGTGAAGGCTTGATAACCCAGTGTAGTGGAATTGAGGATGGGAGTGGGTGGGTGGGGGAAACATAGAAGCAGGGGGATGGGGGATGGGATAGGGAGTTTGGAGGAGTGTAACCAGGACAGGAAACAGAATTTGAAATGTAAATAAAGAAAACATCCAAGGGAAAAAAAACAGAGAGAATAAACTGCAAGTAAGTACAGGCTATGAATTGTCAAAGTCTGCCCCCAGTGACATATTTCCTCCACCATGTCTATACCATTTCCTTAAAAAAGCACTACCAAATGGGGAACAAGTGTTCCAATACTCTAGCCTGTGGGGGATGTCCTCAATCAAACCACCACAGTGTATTGAAGAAAACTCATCTGAACTTATCTTTCCCAAAATTGAAGATGCAATGTGTGATGGCTAATTTCCTTGGTCAATTATATTAAACTGAGAAATGCCTAGGTTCACAAACACATTCTCACACACACATTCACTAACCTTGTGAATTGGATATTTTTCTTGGTGCTGTGCCCCAATAATGACAAAGTAGGGTTGTGGTTGTACCTATGAGGACATTTCTAGAGAGGGTTAACTGAAGGTATGTTTCATCTTGAATGTAAGCAGCATCCTCCATGGGGCTTCGGTCCTTGACCCGAAAGCAAATGGAAGAAAGAAAAAGCCAGCTGAGCACATTATTTCTTCATCATTGCTTCCTTATCCGCAACAATGTGAGCAAGCCACCTCATGTCCATGCTGCCAGGCCACCTTCCATGATGGAACATGTACCCTAAAACTGTGAGCACAAACAGATCCTTCCTCCATTGAGTAGTTTGTCATTATTGGGGCATAGCACCAAGAAAAACACCCAATTCATAAGGAGAGTTTGGTTTCTAATAAAATAAATTGAGCATTCAATGGAATGTGGAATCAAACTGTTCAGTCCTCCTCCTCACTGCCCAGATTCCTCTGCCTATGTTCTCACACTTTGGAATAAGGCGCATACAAAAAGTGGTTGCTACCCTTCCCCTCCCCTGGTTTTCTCAGCCTACTTTCTTATAGAACCCAGGACCACTGGCCCAGGGATGGCCCCTCCCACTATGTGCTGGAACCTCTTATACCAATCACTAATTAAGAAAATGCCTTACAACTGCGTCTTATGGAGGCATTTTCTGAACCAAAGTTTCCTCCTTTCAGATAATTGCAGGTTAAGTTAAGTTGACATAAGACTAGCCTGCACATCTCTCCTTTGGTCAAACTCTCTATGATGCAGCCTGTTGGAGCCCTGGGAGGGGAAGAAGAGAGACACTAAATGCCCCTTACCCTCATTTCTCCCAGCCTCAGCAAACCCCTTCATATTTTTAAACTCAGTAGTAACCGGGTTGATTCAGAAGTTCTTAAGTGTCATAAACTCAGTGTGTAGGCTGTGGGCATGTTCCTGTCTTCCTGAGTCTGTTTCCAGTCTGAGATCAGATCCCTATGCTATGTATCTTACATTTCCTGAGAGAGATTCACCTTCCTTCTTCTCCTCTCCCGTGCTGTTGGGCCTATCTTCCTTGCATATAACCTTACCTCATCCATCTCCTTCTGGACATCATCTCTGACTCCAGAAATCACAAATATCAAGTCTTACCCTCATAGGCAACCTGAGCCACCTCCTGCAACCCCTAAGCTTCCTCATTAGCTTAAGGAGTCAGTGGAGAAGCAAGGTCCCCATCTAGCCTCATTTCAAATAAACATTTCTATCAATGGGCAGTAGAACATTTTAGAAGATATCTACAGAGATAGCTTCGTGCTCATGTAATAAGCAAGATGCAGAAGCCTTGCAAAGATCAATGCTAATTCTCTGCTTGCTGTCACCCTGGGGACACACAGCATTGCACCCTATCTGAGGATTCTGAGAGTCTAGTGAGGCCCCACATTGGGAAAAAAATCCCTCTCTCCTTGCCCTGCTCTCTTCCTGTGTTGTGACCAGTGCTACTCAAATACCCTTGGTACCTAGCTCTCAGAGAAGAAAACAAATCAGGCTTTTCTGTATAATTTTAGAGCAACCGAATACCCATTTACCTACTGTGTGATAAACAATAGATTATTTTAATGATAACCTATTACTCCATGTTATACAGTATCATTTGGCATTTGATGATTTACTGGGGTCTCACCCGCTCCTTTCCATATGAAACATCTCATGATAGTTTATATCTTTCCCCACATACGGTGTGTCACCTTTCAAAAGAGCAATATTTTTAGGAAAGTGTTAGGGAAAGTATGCAGAAGTGGTGTAAAGTGTATCACGCCAACCCAAAGCTAGCATTCTGATAAGCATCTCTCCTGACAGTTCTGCTGTTCCAAAGGCTCAACAGGTTTGTTCTATGATGTACATTAGCCTTATATCATCATCGATGATAGGGCAAACCTGGAGTCCATCTTTCCTGAGAGAAATGCTATTAACCCTAATCTCCCTCTATGGCTGCCTATTCTGTCTGCTGCTTGGATGCATTCATGCTGCCTACTGAACTTGAAACCGTGGGCTGAGAACCCTGATGCAAATTCTATGCTGGGTGCCAGAGCAGAGTTTGCCCAGTCCATGGTGAGTCTTCAGTGGGCCAGGGAAGATGGTCCATCAGACTGTGAGATCTGCTCAGCCCATTATCTTAGCATAAGAGTCCTTCTTGTTCCCTTTCTTTACTTTGTATGTGCTTGTTTGTATGATGGCTCAAATGAGATGCCCCCTCCTAGTCTTATGCATTTAAATGCTTGATCTTTAGTTTGTGACTGGGGAAGATTAGAAAGTATGGCCTTACTGAAGGCAGTATATCACTGGACGAAGTCTTTACAATCTCAAAATATGGATCCACTACAAGTCTCTGCTTCCTATTTGTGGATCAAGATCTGAGCTCTCAGCTGATGTTCCAGCACCATTCCTGCCCCCCCTTCACTATCCCAATTATAATGTCTTCTTATATGCAATTATCTTCTTATATTCTTATATATCTTCTTATATTCTTAAAATGCATTCATATATTTTTAAAATTGTGAGCCCAAAATAAACTCTTCTTCTCATATGTGGCCTGGATTCTGCGTTTTATCACAATAATAAAGAAATAGCTAAGACAGTGTGTGTGTGTGTGTGTGTGTGTGTGTGTGTGTATGTGTGTGTATGTTTGTGTGTATGTGTGTGTGTGGGGGGTTGTGTTCGTGCATGTATGTGCACAGGTGCATGTACACATGTAAGCCTTTGCACATGGCAGCCTGAGGTTGAAGTCAAGTGTCCTCCTCAGTCTTGGACCTTATGTTTTATATTTTCAGGAACAGTCTCTCACTGAACCTGAAGCTCATTGGTTCCACCATGCTGGCTAGCCAGTAGGTCTCAAGAATGTTCCTGTCTCCATCTGCTGGTCACTGGGTTTAACACATGCACATTGTGAACTACCCATCTTTTCTCTGTGTACTTGGAGTGTAAGAGTTGTGGAGCACTCACTCCACAAACTGAGACATTTCCTGGCCCATTCCTTGAACACAGCCTGCCAATTGAACAGATGTATCAGCCACAGGTCTAATAACCATCTCTATTGTATCCATTGATTTGTGGAATTTTTATGAGATTTTATATATATATGTATGTATATATATATATATATATATATATATATATATATATGTGGATTTTTGTCTGGGTATTACACCTGTGCCTAGTGCCTATGAAGGTCAGAACGGTGGCATTGGATCTTCTGGAACTGGAGTCACTAATAGTTGTGAACAACCATGTGCTGCTGGTAATCGAACACACATGCTCTGGAAGAGCAGCTAGTGCTCTTAACTGCAGAGATGTATCTAGGCTCTGCTTTTCTTTATGGGATTAATTCCATGCAAAAGATTAACTATTAACCCTTCTTCCCCCAAAAGGATTCTGGACTCCTCGTGAAAATGTTCAATCTGTTCAATCTCTATCTCCCTTATATACTACCTCCCCTTGCACAAACAATTATGATTAACTTTACTATTGTGAATTTTAAATTTATAAAGGTCCAGTGTTGCCTTATTGTGACAGGCCGCAAGGGCACAAACTTCACGTTTTACCTTCCTAAAGTGTGTATGGTCCAGCCCATCCGCCAGTGCTATCCCTGTCTCACCCAGCTGCTTTTATACTGACCCAGTCCCTGTCAAATGCTGTTCCTGATTTGCTATAATGATTTCCCCTTGGTCTCCTGTCTCCCATCTTTTCCCTCAATAATCTGTATTGTCACTCTGAAGGCACAACAGCCATTTTTGTCATCAGAACAACTGGGTGTACTTGCAGGAGAACCCTGAGTTTGGGTCTGTTTGCTATTGGTGTTCCATCATAGAAGGAAGGAGTGAGAAGGCCCAGTGAACCCTCATTCCAAAATCCTTCCCACTTATGCCACTTTTTGTTTTGAGATAATTACAGATCACACATGGAGCTGTAAGAAAACTTAATTTCGCCTTTGTAATGTCCTGAACCACCTGATAATCAGTAGAGATACAATTCTCGGGTTGCACTTCCACTGGTGTGGAGGTTCTTAGTGTGGTGGGGCAGGAATGCAGACCAGTATGGAAAGGTGTTCATTTGCTTATCTTAGTTGATACACATGGTGTTTCTTCAGAACCAAGTCCCCTGCATGCCTTCTGTGTTGTGTGCTGGAATCCTTTCCTTTGGCTTCTGGAAGGGGCTGAATGGTCCCACAGTTCATTTATGCTGCAGGTCTCCCCTGCTGCATTTATTTTTGCCTTTCATCCCACGTCTAGGACATCCCTGGTTCCTGTTCTGTAGAGATATCAATTTCCTCTTGAGTAGAACTTTTTCTCTGTGTTAATCTTTTTTCTTATTGAAAATGGAAGTAAAACCACTTTATGATAAAATTAAATATTTACATGGAAAAATAATTCTGATAAAATAGAAGAGAAACATAGAAGAACATGTTAAAATTGACAGTTTTCATGGAAAATTAAAGAATAAATGGTAGACATGCAAAATATTGCTAAATTAATTCAAATATGAAATAGAAACATTTTATGATAGAGTTGAAGATTTACATGGAAAATATTTCTGATAAAATTGTAGAAAATGTAGAAAAGCATGTTAGAATTGAAGATTATCGTGAAAAATTTTATATAGATATAATAATGGCAGGCATAAAATATTCTAAGTTGATTGAAAGTGGAATTATAAACACTGTCTGATAAACTTGAAGATTTACATGGAAAATATTGCTGTTAAGATTGAAGAAATTTGCTTCGGGACTCTTGGTGGCCATAAGGTTGCAGAGCTGGTTTGAATCATCCAGACACTCCCTCCGCATACACTTCCAGCAAATCTGTCTTTAGCTCTTGACTCCACGTGTCTCTTGATTTATCCTGAATCTTCTCTGCGAGAGGCCTTCTAAGGTTCTTCTGGAGAAGTCTGTCTTCCTCTTTCTAGGTCCTTCCTTTCTGAAGCTACTCCCTTTAGTCTTTATTTGTATTTATTGTTTGTGTATGTGTGTGGAGGTCAGAGTACAGCTTTCAGGAGTCTGTTGGTTCTTTCCATGGGTTCCAAGGATGAAACTCACCTCTTCAGGCTCAGAGGCAAGCATTTTTACCACATGGATCTTCACACAGACCCAATAGCTCAGAATCCATTTGCGCTTCTAGACTTTTCCTTTCTCCTCTTTGTCCTGCTCCTCAACCTCTCCCCATGCACCTTCCATTTGAGAAAGGGTCTCATGGATCCCAGGTAAGCCAGTGTATTGCCAAGGATGAACTTCAACTCTGAGTTGAAAACTCATGGAATTTTCTTTCCTGCTGAGTACCAGTATCATGGGTGTGTGCCACCATGAATACTGGGCTACAGTTAGGGTGAATGAATGACCACAGAGCTTCATGTACTTGGCAAGTACTCTACCAACTGAGGTACATCTATCTGACACATTCCCCGAAAACCCTCATTCTTGTGTCAACCTTTAATTAACTTCAGGGAAGGAAAGTATGTGGATGTTTTTCATTGTGGCTGACTGGAAAAGGAATTAGCTAGCAGAGGCCCCTATATTACAACCCAAAGAACTTTCCTATTGCAATGTGGCTGAACCAATAGAGGCTTTGGAACAATTTGTGTAAAACTCTAGAAGCTTCCTCAGTTTCATACCCAAGTGGCAGGATGGAAAATCATTCTCTTTTACATGACAAGGAAAATGGAGGAACACATTGTGTGGTTGGGTTCAGTTGGAGAAAGCTGACAAGGCGAAAGGCAGTGTGCAGGTCCAGGACAGGCCATCTGTCCCAGTGCAGGACACTGTAGTTGTGTGATGGGGTGTCTGCACAGGACTGAGATTATCTAGCTGTGGATGGGGAGGGAAGGGCAGAGGGTTGAGGACAGTGCACCACACAGAGAGAAAGGGAGGTCTCTGTCTCCTACAGGACTGAGATAGATGAGAGCTTGGTCCTTCACTGCAGCTGCTCTCCACAGCCTCTGAGGTCAGCTGGGGATTAGCAGCTCTCCCATGCCTGAGCCTGGATGCAGCTGTTGGCTTGCTGACAGCTGCAGGCACAGCTGCTGGGATTCCCTTGGGATTCTCTTCTCTGGGTGTCCTAGGATCAAATAGACTACTCCTCTGCCTCAGGGTCACACAGAGTCCAGTTCAGCTCCAGATGTGCCCTCCTGTCCCTCAGGCACAAACTGGAGCTGAGCTCTAGCCATGTATAGATTATAGTGCTCTGTAGTGTCCTTGCGTGGACAGGACAGCCTTCTGTGTGACGCAGATGGGCTAGTGTCCTCTGCATCTACTCAGAATATCTACCTGGAGGTAAGAATTTGTTCACCAGCCTTGCCTGCCTCGATACCACGATCTGTGCTTCATTCAGTCCTTGTCTGCTGAGTTCATCTAACTTTGAGATGGAAACCACACCCATTTTATAGATGAGGTAACAAGACACCATCAAGTTAGGTGATGCTTTCTAGAAGTGGAGTCTGACTCTGTCTACAGTGGACAAACTCCTAGGTATGTGCTAGCTATTGGCTAATGTTCCTGTCCTATGAGGGTCACTAACTTGGTTACAACTGAGTTGAGTGTGTGTGTGTTTGTGTTTTTGTCACCAATGACCTCTCCCCATCTTGAGCTCTCCCAGGCACCCTTTGAGGCCATGGGTACATTGATGGATTATTCTCATCACTTTATCAAGGAGGTAATTAGAGAAATTACAAGATGAGTCCACCAACTAGGTGGCAGCCTGTGGCCATTTTCAAAAAAAAAATTGAAAGGAAAAAAAATAAGTAGAATTAGGA
Organism: Apodemus sylvaticus; assembly: GCF_947179515.1. Taxonomy (NCBI): domain Eukaryota; kingdom Metazoa; phylum Chordata; class Mammalia; order Rodentia; family Muridae; genus Apodemus; species Apodemus sylvaticus. The sequence goes on from NC_067475.1 coordinate 153,965,729, forward strand.
TCACACACAGGCTGCAGTGTGTGTGTGTGTGTGTGTGCGTGCGTGCGTGTGCGTGCGCGCGCGTGCATGTGCGCGTGTGTGCGTGCACATATGCATATCCTAAAAGGTCAAGAGTGGTTAGCACTCTGACACCAGGGAGCACTCTTTTCCTGTCATCTTGCCTTAGGAGGTCAGAGGAACAAAATCACACATGCACTTGACCCCACCCCCAACTCCATTCTGAGCACTAACCCATGGCCCCACCCTCACTCAAGGGGTCATTGTCTACAGTGCAACTGAGGGCAGAGCTCAGAGGTCAGCACTGCCCTAGCCCCTTGAGCAGGCCATGGGGGTTCAGTTCCCAGGCTGCTTCTGCTGGGGTTACACTCTCCTGATTTGTAAAAATTAACAACAGTAACAACAATAAAAACCCTGGACTCACTATGGAACTTACCCCACCCTGAACTTTGTTTTCTTGCCTCAGGCTTCTGAGTGTCAGGATTACAGACATGCACCACACTATCCCTGGCTCTCATCTCTAAGGGGGCAGAAGTTAGTTAAGTTAAAGACTTAATTTACTTTGGACAGGGCTGCAGTAGCATCACCAAATGCCTGGTTATTTTCTGGTTACTGTGCCTTGGGAACCCATGTGTGTCAGGTGTTTGGAATTTCAAGAGGAACTGGCCTGCATGAGGAAACAGAGAGGACATGGGGTGATCAGCACAGAGAAGTACTCCCTTCCCAGTGGGATCTGGATTGGTGGCTATAGGCCTGGGGCAGAGGAAACTTGGTGGACCTGCCTCTGTTTGCCAGTTCCAGGAGTTGGCCATTATGTACAGTGCTGGGGAGTGGGAGGCACGCAAGCTATGGATGCTGTGGGCATGGTGGGGTGGGATAGGGGACAGGCTACAGATTCTTAAAGCCTACACATGTGGAACAGATTCATCACCTGAGCCTCTCGTTTATTGTTGATATGACCATGTTTAGCGAGGTGTAGAGACTCACATCTTGTAATTCAAGAACTGAGTTTGAGGCCAGCCCAGGCTACACAATTAGACTCAATCTAGAAAATTAAAAATTACTGAAAAACCAAAACCAAGCAGAAAACATGTTTATGTGGGTTAAAATTACTGCCACAAGTCAATTGGCTTTCCCATAAAGTTACACAAGTGAGTTCTAAGAAGTAACATTATGAGGGCTAACACGAAGGCTCAGTGGGTAAACATGCTTGTTGCTGAGCTTAATGACCTGTGTTTGAGCCCCTGTATTCACATGTTGGAAGGAAGTAACCAGAAACTGTCCTCTGATCTCCAAACATGCACTTTGAGCACCCAGGTCCCACATATACATAGTGCATACATACATCTACAAACACACCAATGCAACACATGAAACACACACAGACACACACACACACACACACATACAGACACACACACACAGGGGCACGGAAATCAGTGATTACACGAGGCTAGTGATATAGGGAAAGGAATGAGAATACATGTGAGAAATAGTCCTGTTGTGCACAGGGTTCTATACTATGGGGTGCTGCAGTGAAGTAACTTGGCCCCCATGACACTGCTTCAGAGCCCTTCATTGGTGACCCAGATGTCATTCTTTGCTCCAGGAGACCTGACAGTGTTTCCATAGCCTACACCAGGAAGCTGTAGTACAGGATGCCCTGGGAAACTTTATGCCCTTCACAGCCACCAGGTCACCTCAGCTATGGGTTAGCAATAGGAACTTGCCTTTGTTGGTGAGGTACTTCCTGATTTCTTCAAGTTCCTTGTGAGGTACAGGGGTGGGGCCTAGGGGCTTTTACCTGAGGGAATTCATTTTGGCTTCCTGAGTCTCCATTTCTTGGTCGGTGAATTGGGCACTGACAGGACAGCTCAGAGCTATGGTAAGGGTTAAGAGAGATGCACGTAGTAGGTGCACATTAAGGACTGGCTATTATTACTGTGAGTGGGTAGACACAGAGCAGGAAAATGTCCCCAGGTTATCTCTGTCCCTTTAGGAAGGGATGAGGACCTGGTGCCTTTCTATTGTTCCTCTTCTAGTACCAGGTATGTAATAGGTACAAACCCCATGTTCATTAAATAGGTATTAAATAGAGAGGGAAGCCAAGGTAGATACTGTCCCTGTGTAAGCAAGGCAGCCAGGATTGCAGGATGCTGTGCTGAAGTGCTTTGCTGTTATGATAGTTTGAGACTTGTAGCTGTGGCTGCCTTTAAACAGCTGAGCATCCTGCTTAAACCTCCCAAGTGCTGGGACTAATTGAATGGGTGACGTATATAGGCAGTAGTTCTGTATGGGACAGCATATGTAGTCCTTTTCTTGAGGCAGGCTATGTTTCTATGACCTCGGCTGCCCTCTCATTCCTGTTCTGTAGCTAATGGTGACC